>NW_015173172.1:281267-291473 GCF_001447785.1 Gekko japonicus | reverse complement strand
GGGGGACGACGACTTCACCCTCAACAGGTCCCCCGCGTCGCGCAAGTGAAGCCAACGGAGGCAAAACCAGAGAGGGATTAGAGGGGAAAGGAACTCGAAGCGCGACAGCTGGCAGCCCTGGCCTGCTGCTCACCTTGGGAACCCCGCAGGACATCCGGCCAAGCTCTTCCCCCCTCCTGGAGAGAGCAGCCAGGTGCTCTACGTAAGTAAGCAAGGAAGCCAGCCAGCCAGCCAGCCAGCCCGCCCGGGGCAGATTTTTGTAACCTACTTTCACGCCCAGACCCCACTGGCCGCTCCAGCCCGCCCAGCCCTGCCGAGGGCCGCCGCCTGCACTCACCACCACCTTGCTGCTGACAAGCCGAAAGGGGGCTCCCTAGCGCGGGGGGCCCGCCTGCGGCTGTCGGAGGCGGGAAGGGAGACGCAAACACCTTGAGGCGAGACGACGACGGCGACGAGGAGGAGGCGGAGCGAAGTGCCAAGGGCGCTGCCGCCGAGGAGAAGACGGCGAGGCTCCCACCCTCCTTACCTCCCCCCCCTCCTCCTCCCCGCACGCCACGGGCTGCCGCCAATGGCGGCGTGGCAGCGGGACTCAGACTGAGATTAGCCTGCCGGGTGGTTGTAATGGCTCGATTGCTGGACTTGGACCAGGAAGACCGGCGGCGCTCAGTTCTTCGCAGAGCTGGTTTGGGGTCACCTCGGGCCGGTCGCTGCTCCTCTGCCTAGCCCCTCCTCCCTCACAGGGTTGTTGTGAGGACTAAAGGAGTCGGCGGGAGGGACCATGCAGTGCCGCCGCCCCGAGGTTCTTGGAGGAAGGGAAGGATGATTTTGATAACTTTTCATCCAGACGGGGAAAGAAAGCCCATGTAGCAGCTCTTTAACAGAACACTAGATTCTAGAATAGACTAGAGGCGCTTTCCTCAGGTGAGTCCGGGTCCCCATTTTCAGGTCAAAATAATCCCAGGCTGCAGTCACAACGCACTAAGGCCCAATCTGCATCTAGTATTTGCAACGTTGGTGTACCAAACCCACACTGGAAAAGAAAAAGATGCAGCTCAAAACCAAATTCATACCCCAGGTTAATGCCCTACTGACTGCAGAGTCACCCCTGAATGGCCATAAAACGGCCATAAATCTATGCAGACAGCCACCATAAAACCAGACATCAAATGAAGTGAAAGTAGCATGCAGCCAATGTTCCCTCTAAGCTGCAGAGCCTTGTGAGCAAAAATGCTACTTTGTGAGCTACCGGCATTAAAGTTGTGAGCGGGCGATTTGACTACTGCATAAATTAGTTTGCTCTGGAGCCCATCCTTCCTGAGCAAACCCAAAAATGTGTGAGCCGGAGGCTAAAAACCTGTGAGCTAGCTCACACTAACTCAGCTTAGGGGGAACACTGGTCTGGAAACTGCTATAAAATTCGACAATCAAAGTGAAAGTGGCATGCAATGTAGATGGGAATTTCTGTTCCAGTGTGGGTTTGGTAAGACAGCGGAACAATGCTAGATGCAGATTCGGCCTAAATCATCCACTTTCAATGCGCCTTCCAATTGGATATTGCCAGTTCACACAGTAAAATCCAGTTGGAAAGTGCACCAAAAGTGGATTATTTAGTGTGTGTGACCGCAGCTCCAGAGAAGTCTTGTTGCACTTTCATTGGCACAGAACATTTGTCAGCTTTTAACTTTCTTAACCAAGAGCCAAAAGTCTTGCCTATAAAATGGATGCCATACCACAATAAATAAGTTGTGTTTCTGCAGGACACCTGTGCTAACAGAGCTTCCTTTTAAAAAACTGACGAGATATGCAGCATTCCCTGTTATATATATAAAATTCTGATCAAGACTATGTGAGTAGATAAAAGGCAAATGTCTTCAAGTAAAATAAACAGCCATTACACAAAGCTAGATTTGGCTGATATTAAGCTACGAAATTTCATTTTTATTTGAACAGATTCTCGGAAGAGGCAGCACATAAAGTTTCTAAATAAATATTTTTGTATTATTTGTCAGGCTTGGAATTTACAGAGCCGAAATGTAATCAGCCATCACCCCAACTTTCACTCTTCTAAAATACCAATTTTATTTGTGTTATTCTTCTAACAATATTGCCATGGCAAGTGAATGTGTTTTCACACATTTGTTATCAAGTCAATTAAGGTAGTTTAAACATTTCACATAGATACATCTTCATAAACTGATATGAAGCCTTTACATGTAAAACAGGGTGGTAAATAGCAATGGTAAAATTCTACACATGCTGCATTGTCTTGTACCTTTGTAATTCCATTTTCTGCAGTGTTTATAATATACCGTACTGTAGACAGTTTGTTGTTTGCACTGATTTCTAATTCTGTAATTATATTTATTTAAAGCATTTATTAGCCTCTTGTTATCCTTATGGAGCTCAAAGCAGCTTATAACATTAAAACACATAAAATGCATTAAAAACATAAAATTCCTACTGCATTGTTCATTGGTTGTTTTGTGCTGTGTGGCTGCATTGTTTTATATTCTGTTGTCTGCCTTGAGTCTCAAGGAGAAGGGCAGGCTATAAATAAATAAAATGAATAAAATACTTTTGAATGCTGCCCCACATGAAAAGCTTCTTGTATATAATAAACAAGTGCATTAGGGACAATGCAGTGCTTCAATGAACTTTTATCTGTGGTGTGGGACATGCAAGGAGGTTTGTTTGTTGTAATCTAAAGGAACATTTAAAATATGACTTAGCTCACCTACAAAGACATAGTTGGGTACTCTCCTTCAATATATTGCATACTTCATAATGTGTAGACCAGCAGTTGAGAAAAAAAAGATATATTGCCACATTGCCTCAGTCCATGAAAATGATGGTGGAAACAATGAGCTGAAATCTTCTGCAGGATGCTAAAATATTATTGTACTGATAGTATCATCAGTAAGATTTTTACAGTAATTGCTTAGTGACCCCATTCCATTTTTCCAAATTACTACTTGGCTGTCTCAAGCACTCCTACAGAAGTGAAGGAAGAAGGCGGTTTTCCATAATCTGTGTCAGTGGGTTTGGGTCAATGTTTTCTTTATATTTCTGAACTCTGCTTACAAACATATTATGTGGCACCAAATTTTTCTTATTTGTACAGAATGGGATAATTATGAAGCATTTAAGGTTTCCCCCCCTCTGTTTCACCTTTAAACTCTCCATTAAGTAATAAGTGCTTGTGACATTCCCCCTGGTCAAGGCTGCATTGCCCTTTCAAAGGACTTGCAAGGCCTCAGACTGGAGAGGGCTGCACCATCTTCTTCTTATTTCTCCTATAGCCAAAATACATGAAAAGCCTTGACAGATGACTGATGAAACTCTTAAAATTGCTGAAGATCAATGAGAAACAAAAGTAAAAGATGTCAGAAATAGAATCAGAAGTCTAAATGCAGCATTCCAGTGATATGCAAGTAGAGACAAAGAGAAGAACTATTGTAAAAACCAGTGTAAATAAATAGAACAACAAAAAGAACAGGAGATCTGTTCCACAAGATCCAAGGAATCAAGGGGAAATTTAATCATGGTTAAGCATGCTGAAAGATCAACATGGAAATACATTAACTGAACAGTATGAAATAAAGAAAATCTGGGAACAATACACTGAAGATCTACAGAAGAGATGAAAGGATGGCAGATTCCTTCAAAGAAGAAATTTCTGAAGAAAACCTACAGTTTTAGAAAGTGAAGTGAAAGCTAAACTGAAAGCCATTGGGAGAAACAAATCACCAGGAGTCGATGGGATATCGATAGAGCTATTCCAAGCCACAAAAACCGAATCCACAGCCGCGTTCAGACTGGCAATTTGAAGCGCTAGGGAGTCATGGCAAAGAAAAAACGGAACGGCTTCGTTGCGGAATTCCTGTTCACACCGCAGCGAATGAAGCGGGGGGAAACCATGGGGGAAGCGCAACGGAGCGTTCACACTGTTGGGCCGCCCTGGCGGGCTGTTAGCGGCTCTTCCCGTGCTGGGCTGCATGGGCACAGCAGCAAATATGACATGCTCGTGCATGCCCCGATGGCGCCTGCTGGGGGAAACAGCCGGTGCCTATTATCAATTACTGCGGGTTGTTCCTGCCATAGCAGCGCTTGCGTTCACACTCAGGGAACTGGAATCAACCCGCTCTACACACAATTCGCTACCACTTTCACCTGGTATATTTTAAACTCGGGAGGGAAGCGGCACAAGACGGCTTGAATACGGCTGGGGGACGCCTGACAGATGTGCCTGTGTGAACCTTTAAGCCCTTTAATCCGCTACTGAACTGCTACTGAAATGTTTGTCTGCTGGGCCAAACTGCCAGTCTGAACTCGGTCCATGAAAATCTTAACAAGATTATGCCAACAAATATGGAAAACAAAACAATGGCCCACAGACTAGAAACAATCTACATTCCAGTTCCAAAAAGGAGACATCAAGCACTGCAGTAACTATCAGACCATGGCATTAATTTCTCACGCAAGTAAAGTGATGCTCAAAATTTTACAACAAAGACTATTATCATATATGGAATGAGAAATGCTGGGCAGAAAAGGAAGGGCAATTCTGCATCTAGCTTTTGCTCCACATTTTCTCAACGGGGAGGAAAAAGTGCAGCTCAAAACTGCATTCAGATACCTCGTGGCAATGCCATAATGACTGCAAAGTCACCTCTGAATGGCCATAAAACAGCCATAAATCTATGCAGAAGGTACATTGGTTACTGGAGCATATGAGAAAATTTCAGAAGAAAATCAGCTTGTGATTGCAACAAAGATTTTGACTCTGGATTGTGAAAAGTCATGATCGGTTTTAAAAGAAATGGGTGTGCCACAACATCTGATTGTTTTGATGTACAACATGTGTTCTGGACAAGAGGCTAATATTAGGACAGAATATGGAAAAAAGAATGGTTTCCAATTGGCAAACGTGTCAGACAAGGATGTATCTTATCTCCCTACTTCTTCGATCTGTATGTAGAACACATAAGGAAAACTGAACTAGATTTAGATGAAAGTGGAGTGAAAATTGGGGGAAGAAACATTAGCAATTTAAGATATGCAGATGATGCTACTTTACTGGCAGGAAATAGTAAAGGCTTGAAATGATTATTAAGGAAGGTTAGAGCAGAAAGTGCCAAAGCAGGATTACTGCTGAACATAAAAACCCCCAAAAGTAATAACTACTATAAAATTACACAACGTTAAGATTGACGATGAAAAAATTGAAATTGTTCAAGATTGTCTATACCAGGAGTGTTGAACTCATTTGTTATGAGGGCCAGATCTGACATAAATGAGACCTTGCTGGGCCGGACCATGTGTGTCATAAAATGTAATGCCAGGTAGCGGAGATATAAACTTTATAAAGGACATAAACACAAAGATTTAACTTAAAATAAAAACATGCTTAAAACAACACTCCTGCAATATTTTGTTTATTTAACAGTGTCTGATAAGTGACACGTCTTGCTCTGAATTATTGCATCAAAATGTCTGTCCTGTTGCAATCTTGAGTATCTTGAGTATGCTGTTCAAGTGTGTATCTGTAAGCTACAAACCTACTTTTGATTTATTGACATTCACTACAGAAATCTCAAGTTCAGAGTTCTGAGCCTAGGACCCCGGGGAAAACATGAAATGGCTGGGCATTGCAAGCTTTTGTATATAAGTTGCTTCATATGCTGGTCAAGAACATGAGAAGGCATGACGGCTGTGTGTTTATCTACAAAGCTATAGTCTTCCCCAGAGAAATTACAGCTTCCTACAAAGGAAATGTGCTGGGTGAACTTGGTCTGGACACATTCTGAGTCTAATCCACTGCACTTGCTTGTTGTTATTCCTCCTCTAAATTAGTTCATGGCTTACCTACTGAGAAAGATTGGATCATGAGGGCATGAATACAGTGAAAAGGGGGAGGGAACCCAGTTGCACCCAGGAGAGCCACAGCATAACAAGCCCAACAAAACACATACACTGTAGCAATGCACACAAAAGCTCATACCTTGGATAGAACTTTGTTGGTCTTAAAGGTTGTTTGTATTTCTCTCATGTGATTGAGGCAGCCAAGCAAAGCAAGCTCTCCCTCCTTTCCTTCCTTCGGGGAGGAGCCTCAGCCAATGTGGGGGAAGAAAGGCTTGTTTTTCTTTCCTGTGCGATTGAAGCAGCCTGGCCAGGAAGCAAGCTCTGGCTCATCCTCTCCCTCTGCTTGGGAGGGGGAGGGGGAGGAGCCTCAGCCAGATCAGGGAACAGAAGCTTGCCTATCTCTCCTGTGCGATTGAGAGAATCTGGCAAAGCAAGCTATGATGCAGCAGCAACAGAACTGGAAGAAGAATCCGGAGATTACCAGTTCCACTTCGGGCCTGATAGAAGCCCTCTGGTGTGCCTGACCCGGCCCATGCATTGCATGTTTGACACCCCTGGTCTATACCTTGGCTCCATCAACCAAAAGGCAGACTGCATCCAAGAAATCAGAAGAAGGTTGAGATTGGGGACAGCAACCATGAAAGACCTAGAAAAGATTAGTAAATGAAAGGACGTGTCACTGATGACCAAGATCAAGATAATTTCTACCACAGCATTCCCCATTACTATGTACGGATGTGAAAGTTGGCCAAGAAAGAAAGCTGACAAGAAGGAAGTTAATTAATTTGAAATGTAGTTTTGAGGAGAGGTTCATGGATACTGGTGACCACCAAAAAGATAAGTGGACAAAAAGGAAAGGGGTGGATTCGGGGTACCAAACTGGAGACTATACTACAAGGCAGCCGCATTAACTTGGATAAAAGAGTGGGTCACATTAGACAATGACAGACTGTTGAAATTGGAAGGACTCAATTTAGCGATGGGATGGCACAATTACATATGGCACCAGGAAGGAAAAGTCACTAGGAATTTTACACAACATACCATAAGAGGTGCATTGATGGATGTTTGGAAAGAAATAAAAATAAGACATTACTTAACGACACCTAAATGGGTGGCGCCTATAGAGGCAATAACAATGCCAACTCTGATGGAGGCAAAACAGAAAGTAACATATGGTGACTTGCTAGAGCAAAATAGCAATATAAAAACGGATGAACAGCTAGAAAAACAAAACATTAATCTGACTTGGTGGGATAGAATACAAATAAACGCAAGACTTAATATAGACAAAAAAAGAGGCTTTTATGAAGGAAAAAACGAGCTGGACAAGATCTGGCTATCCTCCAATGATAAAATGATGCAAAAATTATATAATTTGCAATTGGAGGAATGCTTAATAGGAGAAACGGTTAAAAAAACAATGTTGGTGTGGTCTAGAGATCTGGGAAAAAATATAAAAGCAGAACAGTGGGATAAAGTCTGGCAGTTAATAAAACTAACGCGTGCAATACCATTTAGAGAAAACATCTACAAAATGTTCTATAGATGGCATTGGACGCCAGAGAAACTGGCGAAATGCCACGCCAATGCAAATAGAAATTGTTGGAAATGTAAAAACAATGTAGGCACGTATATGCATATGTGGTGGAGATGCGATAAAGTCCAGCGTTATTGGGCAAGAGTTGGAAAGAGTATATAAAATGATTAATGGAATTATTGGCATACAAATCCCATTTGAACCAGAGATAGCACTGTTGAATATATTCCCAGATGAAATATGTAATACCGATAAATATGTTATGCTACACTGCTTCACGGCAGCGAGAATCCTATTGGCAAAAATGTGGAAGGAGGAAAAAGTACCTTCAAACAAAGAGATAATAGACAAAATTCTGAATGTAGTAGAAATGGACAGATTAAATGTGAGAATGCAATGTAAAAGTAGAAGGATTTTTGAAGAAAGGTGGCAACGGTTTTACTTGTGGCTGGAGAATGTAAAAATAACATGACTCACAAACATAAAATGAGAACCGAAGATTGTTGCTGTACATAATAAAATGTAAATAAACTGTTAAAAAAATAAAAAAAGGAAAAGACAATAATTCTAGGGAAAGTTGAAGGTAGCAGGAAAAGAGAAAGACCCAGCATGTGATGGATTGACTCAGGCTGTGGTCACATGGCAAGCTTGTTGCAATTTGTTCCCGCTATAGATTTGATTGGGAATTTTTTTTGGGGGGTTGGGATGATCACACATCCCTCCCTGAACTGCAAGCATTGCATGACAAGGCTCTGGGCACTGTCTAGATAGCTGCGCTGCCACTTGGGCAGTGCAGCATGAGTTTTTTTTTAAATTGCTTTGTGCATGTGCATATGCCCACAGCTGAATCAACGCCCCCACCCCCCCCTTTGGCCTGGCCATCCCCCTTTTTTTTTACGGGCCCCCCCCCCCCCCCCGAACAGCCAACAAAATGAACCAGCGACGTACTACCAAACACTGGGGTCTATATGTGTGCTTGAACGTTTAAACATTGAATTTATTCAGCTCAGGATTGCTCATGCGCACAAAGGCGGAAGCTGGAGAACTCATTGCGTGAAGGATGGTCAGACGGCATAATCGCAATAATTGTGAGAGATGGCTGTCCAGATCGGCAAAATCATGGATTCAAAGCACAAATACCCAGAAAGTACTTGATTTTCCCGGTGTTGGAAAACTCACCAGGGAACCAGGAGGATTGTGCGAGTGAGCTCACTTCGGTGCGGGAGACGGATTCGGGCATCTGATCAGCAATTTTAAATGCGAGAAGGAACAGTGGTGAAACCCAATCAAAATGACCGTGTGACCACGGCCTCAGTCAAGGAAGCCACAGGCCCTCAGATTGCAAAACCTGAGCAAGGCTGTTAAAGAAAGGACATTTTGGAGGTAGTTAATTCATAGGGTCACCATAAGTCAGAAGAGATTTGACAGCACTTAACAAACATAAATTGTGTGTCTTCTCAAATTCCAATATTAGTATTGTAGGGTTGCTTTCTGATTATAGTGAATGACTTGATTTGGTCCAAAGTGAATGGAATTTAGAGTCTTGGACAATGTGAATGTAGGTAACAGCTCTGAAAGTTTGGTAAATTGGAGAGAAATTTAGGAGATGATCTATTCTTGACGGAATACCTATCAGAGCTCAGAGTCAGTTAAAGGGAAAAAGAAGGAAGGAGAAATCAACCTTGCTGATCCCCTGAGAGTGATAGATGGGAATGGGGGAGAGATTTCTAAATCAACCTTCAGAGTTCCTGTGTGCTCTAAGGAATCTCTATCCCATCCCCCCCTCCCAAAAGGGGAACAGTTTGCATCAGGAAAGTGGCATATTCCTCTTCTGTAACAGAGTGATCCTGGTCTTGCTTTTAAGTCTAAAAAACACCTTGCAGGAGATCCATTTATTTATGTAAAACATTTATTAACTGGCTTTCTTCCTTATGGAACTCAAAGTGGTGTACAACATAGATAAAATACATAAAATAAAACATTAAAAAAGATTTTAAAATTACAATTCAGGACTGCTAGTAAACTTGAACAAATGTGGTCCTAAATAAGGCTGTCTTCAACTGCCTCCTAAAGATCAAAAGTGAGGGGGCTGGGCATATCTCACTGGGGAGACAGTTCCACAATCATGAGGCTGCCACTGAAAAGGCCCTCTCTTATGTACCCACCGAACAAGCTTCTTTGATTGATGGGACAGTTAGGAGGGCCGCCTCCTGGGATCTTAATTCCTGGGCAGGAACATATGTATTGTGTAGTGGGAAGCCGCATGGATCGACAACAGACAACGACGTGGTGCATAGCACGCTTTATTAGGCACACA
The DNA here is from genome assembly GCF_001447785.1 of Gekko japonicus. NCBI lineage: Eukaryota > Metazoa > Chordata > Lepidosauria > Squamata > Gekkonidae > Gekko > Gekko japonicus. The sequence continues at coordinate 281,754 of NW_015173172.1, read as the reverse complement.
ACAAGACATGCAGACAAACGGCCGGCAGGCCAACTATATACACACCTGGGGACCACCCCTTGGTCACCATTGGTGGGTTTGAATCTCCCGCCATGGCTCCCATTGGTTCCCCAGTGGAGGGACTAGGATCCTAGTCCCCATTGTCTTCCCAGACTGAAGCTCGGGTATATGCGCTGACCTCCGGTGGCGGTCAGTGGACACAACACCCCTCCCCCCATAGTCCGGAACCACCCCCTAGGTGGCATAGTCTTTCAGGTATGCTGGGGGCTGTCACACCCTTGCCGATCGTCTGGGGCCCTGTGCTGGGGCCACCTGGGTTCCGCCCTCCGGTGCGGAAGCCGGCGGTGGAGCTGGGGCCTCGGTGGTCTCCAGCTCGGGTTCTGGGGACCCAGCCGCTGCTGTTGGGGGCTGGCTGGCCCGCAGTGGGTCCTCCGGCGCGAGCATGGTTACGTCTGGGGCCTCGAAGGGGTCCTCGTCTGCCGCTGCC
>NW_015173172.1:281030-281229 GCF_001447785.1 Gekko japonicus | reverse complement strand
GGAGCAACCGCCGCCTAAGCTGGTCGATGTGCCGCCGGAGGACCTGACCGCATTCCGTGGACACCTTGTACATGACGGTGCCCATCGCCCGGATGATGCGGCCCGCGAGCCACCTTGGTCCCCTTCCGAAGTTCTCAGCAAACACCGGTTCCTCGGGAAAGAACCCGCGAGGTGCTTCCTTCTGCCTGGTGGGGTTTCG
>NW_015173172.1:277996-278118 GCF_001447785.1 Gekko japonicus | reverse complement strand
TCGGGGCCATCCGGCTCGACTTGGAGGGCTGATGCTGAGGCGGCGTGCGACCGCTCCCACGCAACTGCGGCGGCGAGGGCCTCGGTTACGGTGACCTTCTCCCTCTCCATCAGCTTCCGTCG
>NW_015173172.1:261750-277679 GCF_001447785.1 Gekko japonicus | reverse complement strand
CTTCTTGCCTTCATCGGTGATGTCGAAGAATTCTAGCGCTGGACCCAGGAGGCCCAGTCTTGCGGGCGGGCTGTGTCGAAGGGTGGAAGCAGCCCTAGCCCGGGAGCGGTAGCCATTGTGCGCGTCGGAGGGGGTGCGGGAGGAGCGGTCAAGTTGTTCGATGGTTCGCTCATCGGATCGGCTGCTTCGCGTCCTCCTGGTTCCTCGCGACGGCCCAGCTCAGATGCGGCTAGATCCCACCTTCGGCGCCACTATTGTGTAGTGGGAAGCCGCATGGATTGACGACAGACAACGATGTGGTGCATAGCACGCTTTATTAGGCACACAACAAGACATGCAGACAAACGGCCGGCAGGCCAACTATATACACACCTGGGGACCACCCCTTGGTCACCATTGGTGGGTTTGAATCTCCCGCCATGGCTCCCATTGGTTCCCCAGTGGAGGGACTAGGATCCTAGTCCCCATTGTCTTCCCAGACTGAAGCTCGGGTATATGCGCTGACCTCCGGTGGCGGTCAGTGGACACAACAATATGGGAGAAGCCAGTCCTTCAGATACTGTGGTTCCAGGCTGTGTAGGGCTTAAAGGTCAAAAACAGCACTCAGTTGGGCTTGGGAGTGAATTGATAGAGTAATTGCAATAATATTGGGGTCACATGCTCCCAATAATTGGTCCTGACCAGCAGTCTAGCCACAGTGTTCTGCACTACCTGCAGCCTCCCAACACTTTTCAAGGATAGCCCCAAGTAGACCCCATTGCAGTAATCGAGTCTAGATGTAACTAAGGCTAGATTGCTGTGGCTATATGTGACTGCACCAGGTATGGATGCAACTGAAGTACCAGCTGAAGCTGGGCAAAAGCACTCCAAACCACCACAGCCACCTGGTTTTCAGAGGTGACTGTTCTGTTGAGTAACACTCCCAAGCTGCGAACCTGGCTTTTCAAGGGGAGTGTAACCCCATCCAAGACAGGAGAGATCTAAAGTCCCTGGTCTGCCTTTCTACTAACCCAGAGAACCTGAATCTTGCCAGGATTAAGTTTCAGCTTGTTTACCCTCATGCAGCCCATTTCTAAGATGGCTCCCTGGCTCTCTGCTCTGTCTTTCTTGTTGCTTCCAGACAAAGAGCGATAACGGTTGTGAATACATGCATACAAGATCAAAGTGTTTCTACAAACAAGATGCTTACTGACCAATACAAAGGTTACAGGTCATTTCACTGGGGTAAACAACTCCCACAAACTTTCCCCCATTGACTAGATTAGACAGCATAACAGCCTGTTAACTAATAACAGTTAACTCCATAATGACTGAAATGTAAGCAATTTGTATTCCAACAGTCTACCAAGTCACTGTTGTCTACATGTTTGTTCACTTTCTCAAAGAACTCCAAAACGTTGGTGAGGCAGGACTTCCCTTTGCAGTAGCCATGTTGATTTTCTCTCAGCAGGATTTGTCCCTCTGTGTGCCTAACAATTCTTTGATTAGTTTCTACTGATTTGCCTGGATGTTAGGCTGGCCTGGCCTGTAATTTCCTAGTTCCCCTCTGGATCCCTTTTTAAAAATTGGTGTCACTTTTGCTGCTCTCCAGTCTTCTGGTACAGCGACTGAATTTAGTGATAGGTTACATGTATGGGTTCGTAGATCAACTATTTCACATCTGAGTTCCTTAAGAACTCTTGAGTGTGTGTGTCATAAATCAGCCTGTCATCAGTGACAGCAAGGATTCCTCTGGGGAAGAGGAGCCAGCTGTAGCCGGTCCTGAGCCAGCAGATGAGCAACAGGAAATCAAGTTACTAACTGATCATAACACATCCCACAGCCAGTCCTCCTGGCTCCCCCACACCCATGCAAGGCCAGCGCTGTCGGCGACATGCAGAGTTGCGGTGAAGGAGAAAGAGTGCACATCTCTTGGCCCTTTGCCAATATTTTTTTGAATTTTAACAGACATTGTTACAAATATACTGCAGTAATACTTATCAAAGTTATACAACTCCCAAACTAGAACATAGATGTAAGTTGGTAGAATACAATAAATCCTTTGAATAGTAATGATCAAAACCATACAAGAAGAATAAAACATAAAACACATTAGCTAGCATCTAAAATTTACCATAGACATACGTTTTAAAATATTTTTAAAAAAATATTTATTGTTTGTCTTGATGTTTTTAGCATCCCACTCCTCCAAATCTCTTTTTGCATGCCTAATTATTGGCTTACATTTCTTTTGCCAGAGCTGTGGTCCCTCCTGTTCAATTAATTGGGGCAGAACTTCCGCTTTTTAAAAGAAGCCTCTTTACTTTTTATAGCTTCCTTGATTTGCATTGTTAACCATGCAGGCCGCCTTTTAGACTTGACAGTGCTTTTCCTAACCTGTGGAATGTGTTCTATTTGGGCTTCAGTTAGTGTGGCTTTAAATAGCTTCCAAGCATCCTCTAGGGATCTGACTCTCTTGTGTTACCCCATCAGCTTCTTTTTTACTATTCCCCTCATTTTTGTAAAGCTCCCTCTTTTTAAATCAAATGTTACTGTTTTGGACTTTAGTGGTATTTCCACCCATATCACATCGGCTGGGGAGTTAATTCTCCTGATGTTTTCTAATTTATTTGATTCTATGCCCTCTTTGATGTACAACACAATACCATCACCAATCTGTCCTTCCCTGTCCTGTTTATAGAGTTCATACCCAGAAATGACTGTATCCCATAGATTTTCCCCATTCCACCATGTTTCTGAGATACCAACTATATCTAAATTGTCATTGAATACCAAGCATGCCAGTTCTCCCATCTTTACTCAGAGACTTCTAGCATTGGCATATAGACACCTATAATGTGTGTTTCCCTCTCCAGTAATCCTCACCTCCCTTAGTCCCTTAGTCAACACACATGGCCCACAGTTGTCATTAACATAACCATATGCTAAAAGTATTAAAAGGCACTGAGTAGGACTGGGGCAATTATTCTCATTAATTGATGCTGCTTGATTTTCTTGTAACAATAACATGTACTGAATGCATAAAAAGACACAGGGACACAAATAATAACAGTAATAACAATGTACCTTCACAAAAAAAGCATATGTGAACATGGATAAGATAATCTGTTATGACTGTTCTCTCACAATTTTTTTTATTAAGGAAGTAAAGGTTTTAATCTCTAAATGCTAAAAGTCTTATCCGAGGCAATATTTGCAAGGAAGAATAGGTGAATGTCAACATTCAAATATTTGTATGGAGAGGGTGTTTCCTTACTTTAGTTCCAGTGCATTACCATTTCAGTTGACTTGTCATCTAACTTATTTTGACACAGAAAAATATGAATCAGATAGCACTATTTGTTTGGGCATACTAGATAATTTAAATTGCATGTACCATATAGGAGATTACTTAGGCATCCTGAAGAGTGTCACGGCAGGACCAGGGGGCGTGACACAAGCAAGCAAAAGTCCAGGAACAGTCCGAGGTCAAGCCGGGCAAATCAGGTAGCAAGGTTCAAGCAGGTTTAAATCACAGTCCAAAAGCAGGGTCAGACATACCAAAGTTTCAAGTCCATAAATCACAACAATACCAGAGGAGTCAGAGATGAACACAGGGTCAACAAAGCCAAAGGTCAAAAGCCGAGGATCAAGCCGAGAAGAATTCCACAAGGTCTGGAGCAGAGATGCAAGGATTCAGGTCCTGAACAAACGACGTTGCCAGCACAAATGACTGCTGGCAACAGACTTGCATATATACAGTGCTAGCTAATCAACTCATTAGCTAGCCAGGAGTGAGGACAGGATCCTGGCAGTAATCAGGGCTAAGAGATCTTCTGGCACGCATGCGTGCATTCTGCCTTCGCTCTCTCAGCTGTTGTCTTCTTACATTCCTGAGCCTGGTTACAGGTGGAGGTGAGTCTGATGATGAATTACTGGGCTGCAGCAGAGACTGATCCCTTGCAGGTGTTCCCTGGGAGGCTCTATCCTCCTCACCACTTAGATAGCTTTCAGCTACAGGATCCAGTCTTTGCCTTTCTGCTGCAGTACTGTCCTCAGGAGCCTGTTCAGGGTCCTCAGGAGCCTGTTCAGGGGCATCAGCAAAGGCAGGCATGACATCAGCAGGGGCAGGCATGACAAAGAGCAGCTAGTCATTTCATTACTATATACCCAACAGTAAACTGGATATCTTACGCCAATCGCAAAAGCAGCAACCCCACAGGCAAGGCAGAAGTTTCTACAAACTCAGGGGTCTCCCCAGGTATACAGAAAAATATGACTTTAAGCTAATGACTTTAAGCCAGTTTGGTGTAGTGGTTAAGAGTGTGGACTTGTAGGCCCCGCAAGAGGGACGGATCGGGGGCACATCAAACGGGTGCGATCACACCGCAACATCTAGGAAGTGGAGCGCACCCGTCCTCGATCCGTCCTTTCCGGGGGGAAATGCGCATCAAAAAAAAACAAACCTAGAAAAGAATAGTACCTACCTGAAGCTCTGCAGCAAGGGCACATGTGGGATCACTGGTGCACCCGTCTTCCACAGCATTCAAGACTCCTAGCCAAACTGCGCATGCACGCACATGCACAGCTGGCTGCCTCGGTCTCCGTCCCGTGGCTTCCCCCCTGGCATCTGATCGTGCCGGGGAGCAACTGCGCGGTGGCTCGGGTGATCTGTCTGATCCCGCCGCCGCGCGTCTATTTTGCTGCGGCTCAGAAAAGCGGTGCTTTGGCCGTGCTTTTTCCTCCCGTGTGACCGGGGCCTTAGACAGAATTGGTATTCCAAATTATGGAACATGTACACAATGGCAAAAATAACAGATAATATTGATAATACATATACATCCTCTTCTGAGTCTGATTTTGTTTCTGTTTGGTTTCCTATCTTAGAACATTTATCACAACAAGAGGAAATACCAAGTATAGTTGATAAGTTACACCTTTGGTAATATGTTCTCTGTTTATCTCAGTTTGTGAGCATGTTTTACATAATGTAATGTAATTTGTTCTGCCTATGTATTATATGCTTTTTTAAAAGTTTAATAAAAAATTGTAAAAAAAAAGAGAGTGTAGACTCTAATCTAGGAAAACCGGTTTTGATTCCCCACTTCTCCACACGCAGCTGCATCCTTGGGTCAGTCATAAGTTCTTTCAGAGCTGTTTTCTCAAGGACAATTCTTGAGAGAGCTCTCTCAGCCCCACCTACCTCACAGAGTGTCTGTTGTGTGGAGGGGGAGGGGAAGGAGATTGTAAGCCACTCCGAGACTCCTTTGGGTAGTGAAGGGTGGGGTATAAATCCAATCTCCTCCTCCTCCTTCTTGAAAGAAAAGTTATGTTACCTGCTCAAGCCACTGAGAGCTTTAAAAATCTTGCAGGGAAAGATATAGGTTTGTGTACCCACCCTATGAGTTCTCATCCATTCCCAGTTTGATCAAATACCAAACTTCATCATAGTTGACTGTCAGGTGGACAGCAAAATTAGAAGGTAGGGTTTTCTGCATACCAAAGGACTTCCTAGATATCACTTTGTAAATTTTTTTTAGATGAGACATTCCTGTCAAAATGTCCTGTTGAGGACTGAGTATTTTTGTTGTTCTTCAGATATTGAGAACAACTGAATTCCAGTTAACTGCCCTCCCAATCCACACCTCGTGTAAATATGATTGGTTCTTACCATTCTACTGGGTGCGGTTTCCCCAGCCTGGGATGTTTAAAAGGAGCTCTGGCTCCTATGAGTTTTTCGTGTTGGATCGTTCTTGTTAATAAAATTGAAATCACTTGGTTAAGAGCTGCCTGAGTCTGATTCACTTCACGCTCCATCAGCCATTGGCCCATCAACCACCACTCAAGAGTACTCACGTGCCATTGGCTGGGTGCTGGGTCCGCTCCTCTCCCCTGCCCTCTGCCAGCCTGGACACTCTTCTCTGATAGAATAAACTACCAAATAGCTGTCTCTCCTGATGAAGACACTTCTCCTGCTTGGCTCCCGTGGGACTAACATTTTCCTCAGTGGCTGTTGCTAGGCAACCATGCTTGGTTCTATCAGTAAAAAGGCAAAGGCAGGAAGCACTTTCCAGGCCTTTGTGGGGAACTCATTGGGGCCAATCCTTACTAGGGTTGCAGGCTCTAGGTTGGGAAATTCCTGGATATTCTGTGGTGGAATCTATGGAAGCCACAGTTTGGGGCGGGGAGAGGTCTCAGCTGACTAGAATGCCATAGAGCCCACCCTCCAAAGCAGTTCTTTTTTCCAGGGGGGGAGAGATCTGTTGTCTGGAGTTCAGTTGTGATACCCAGCAATCTTCAGGCTCCACTTGGATGTTGGCTACCCTAGGCATAGCAGCAGGTCCGGCTCTCTCACTAGGCCAGCTAGTCTCTGGCCTAGGGTGGAGCTCCGAACAGGGCGCCAACTGCCTTGCCGCCCTCCTCCCCATCAAAAGCCCCCACCCTGCTCAAAGCTGCTGCTACTACAACTCATCTCGCGGCGGCGGCACACATGCTGCTCTGTGCCACCATGCACCCGTCCATAGGGCACTCTTGCCCGCCCCAACTTACACATGGCGTGCCCATTGGTCCCCATAGCTGATTTGCCACAGCACTATGAACGCCCCCCCACACCCGGCCTCCGTCGGACTCGGGGTGGGTGGGGCATAAACAGCACCCCCTTCCAGGGCTGAGCTCCCTCCGGGGCGGGTGGAGCAGAGAAGAGGCGAGCCTCCCCCCCCCGGCGGCTGCCGCCTTTCCAGGGACCGGCTGTGGCGGCGACGGTAAGCCAGAGGCGCTCTGTGCATGCTCTCGGCCCCTGGGACCAAGGCTCCCTTGAAGCTGTGGTGTCTCATGAACAAAAATCCTACTGTGTGACCTGCTGGCATTAAAGTTCTGTGCGGGCGATTTGGCTGCTGCATGAATTAGTTTGCTCTGGAGCCACATCCTTCCTGAACTGAGGTGCGCCTCCCCCCTCCTTTCCCCCTTCGGTGGTGGTGGCAGCGGGGGGAGGTGGTGGCGGCGAAAGGGTGGCTGGGGAGGCGGGCAAGATTCTCCTGTGTGGCGGCGCCTGGTTGCCTGCCAGAGGAAGGCCCCCCCACACAAGGAAGTTTGCTGGTTTCAGGTGGCGCTGCAATTCGCACACAACCCCCACGCGCTGCCCCGCTTCTCCCCCCCACTAAAGGGAGATGCCGGGAGAGGCCCGTGCAGGCGCCTGCATGCCAAGCCAGGGGTTCTCAGCTTGGAGTGCACGGCCTCCCCCGCCTGGAGGTGCAGGGCAGACGGCCAGGTGGGTGGAGGGGTCGGTCCCGAGGAGGAGGGCTTCCATCTCTCCAGGCCCTGCCTGGAGGTTGGCAACTCCGTAATTGGGTGCGCACGGGGGGGGCGCCAGAAGGTAGCCCCGCCTAGGGCGCAAAAAAACTTCGGGCTGGCCCTGTGTATCAGCGCTTCAGAGCAGGGTCTGCCAGACCCAGGGACTTGCTGTGGAAGTTGAATGGGTGATTTGAGACCAGTCACAGACTTTCAGCCTAATCTACCTCACAGGGTGGTTGTGCAGATTAAAAGGAGGATAATAGAATGATGTTAGCTGCTTTGGTCTCCACTGCAGAGAAAGACTGTACTTTTCCTCCTGGGGAACCATTCCTGCCAATCTCCAGGTGAGGGCTGGAGATCACTCAGAATTAAAACTGCTCTCCAGATGGCAGAGATCAGCTCCCCTGGGAAAAAACGGCTGCTTCGCAGGGTGGACTCTGTGTCGTTATAACCTGCTGAAGTTATTTTCCTCCTGCTTGGGTCCCCACTGAGGAGAAAGATTGTAGTTTTCCTAGGTAGAGGCTACAGGGAGGGGGGAAGAGATGGAAACCTGAAGTCAGAGTGGCAGATAACGGTACGCTGATGGTTGGCTTGGAAGGAAATAGGTTTGCCACCTTCGGGTTGGGAAATACCTGGAGATTTGAGGGGTGGTGCCTGGAGAGAGTTGGGTTTGAGTAGTGGTGGGACTTCACACAGATCCAATGCCATAGACTCCACCTCCAAACCAGCCATTTTCTCCTGGGGAGCCATTGTTGCCAGTCTCCAGGGGAGGGCTGGAGATCACTCAGATTTACAACTGTTCTTCAGATGGCAGAGATCAGTTCCCCATAGAGAAAACGGTAAGCTCTGTGTCATTATACCCTGCTGAGGTCACCACAGCAAATTGTTGCTGAGTGCCCAAGGCCAGGGCACCCACCCAGAGCCTCTTTTTAGAGCTCGTATTTATTTCCACAACAGGCCTTATTCCTAGTAGTACCATAAAGCTTTTGGAAACAGAATAGATAATGAGAAGGACATAATCATTATTTTGCTCACCTTCTCCAAAAAGATGCATTGGATGAAAAAGAATTAGAGATATTTGTTTAAAACACAAAAGAAAGATCCACTGACAGACCCTTTCTTTAAAATATAGATTTAATGAAAAATGAGCTGTTTTAAAGTAACAAAACAAGAAACTTTAATCAGTTAAATTCATATTTTTGGTTGACAAGTGACAAAAACAGTTTAATGAGATAACTTAAGAAGCACATGATATGGTTATGTGTAATGCATTACCTGCGTGAGTCTTTGAAAATATATATAAAAAATAGGTGTTAATCATATTTGCAAAACACTTCACAACATATTTTTATGTAATTGCTTTATAGTATATTATGTATATTATTGTATACTAGGAACAAGGCTCGTTGTGGGAATAAATACAATGAGCTCTAGAAAGAGGCTATGGGCGAGTGCCCTGGCCTTGGGGGGGCGGGGGCTGAAGTGCATGTTGGGGCAACAGTCTGCTTATGTCATTTTGGTATTGATGGTTGTATCGCTGGTTGGGTCAAGATGTTGTGCTGCTTATGGTTGTTATGTGTTGGCAGTGTTTGGTTTTTAGTGGGCTTTTGCATGGATGAAGTATATACAGTTAGTGTGAAATCAGTCATCATTGTTTTTAATTATTTGTCTACACCTTAGTGTGGTACATGGAGAATGTGAAGTGTGATGTCCTCATTGTGTTGGTCTCTGGACAACCCAATGTATAGCTGGCCAGGAGGCATAGAGGATTCAGTCATCAGCGTTGCAGAATTTCTCTGTAAACAATGTTTTGGTGAAGATGTTATCAGAATTGGCAATTAGTTTGCCTTGCTGTGGTCCATGGACAATGTGAACCTGTACATCCACAAAGCGTCACACTCTGGACAATGCAACATAAAGTCGGCCATGACTAAACACTACCGTAGAGTATGTGCATCAAGGCACCTGTTTTCAGCAGGGGAAATTATGTGTTGTGGCTGGGGAACACGGTAATTTTCAGGAAATCTCCAGGCTCCCACAGGGAGATTCGCGACCCCAGTGAATGTTTAGGGGAAGACTGGGAGATGTATTTTACCTCAGGACACATTCAATTACTCCCAGCAGGAACAGCAAACTGTGTAGAATGTTGGAGGCGAGGGCCAATCAGACCGCATATGCAAACAACCTCTGTGTTCCAACTGGCTATGGGGAGGAGAGGAATACCAAACTGTTTAGAATGTTGGAGGCGAGGGCTAATCAGGCTGCATTTACAAACAGCCTCTGTGTTCTGACTGACTTTGGGAGGGGGTGACATGCGGAATGGAGAAAGGCCCAGTCAGCCTGCATATCCAAATGGCCTTAAAAGGCCAGCCCAATCAGGTAGAAGGTGAGACGTCGGGAACACTCTGAGCCCGCTTGCGGGGTAGGGTGGGATAAACGTCCAAACAAACAAACAAACAATTCTAATTAGCAAGTAAGTTAACTCTTACTATATACTGTGCATGTGCTATTTTTCTTCTAATACTAGGGGTTGGTTACTAAGAGACATAGGGGGCATGGAGGATGTGTCACACAGAACCTTCTGAGAAAGGAAAATGCAGTATTTACTTAAACACATTTTGCTCATGTAAAAATACACTAAAGGGGATATTGTACACATACATGTGGGTTAACTTCTTACAATGAATTTTCAGAAGTACTGAAATGTCAGAACTGCGACTGAATTAGAAAGCACTTATGGTTTCTCAAAGTCAGATCTTAAGTATCGTGCTGTCTCTTTAATGGGGATGTATAGTATGTGATTTTTACCTTATGGAGAAATAGGAATGGTTCTATGCAACACAAAATCAGGTCCAGACACCTGATTATATGTGGACAATGTAAATAATGGGCCTTGGGCAGAAATTCTCAACAAATTATATTAGCTGTAAATGACTAACAGAGCTGTTTTTGTGCTTTCAGATTTAAGGAAATTGAATGTAGATATAACTGAAGCTAGAGTCCTAAGTATGGAAGTAAATCCCAAAGAACTCATAAGGCCTTATACCACAATACAGTGTAAGAAGTTTTTTTTTAATTGTGATATGTGAGAACAATCTTAGAGGTGGGGTTATTTTTAAAATAATTTTATGTATGAAGAGGCTGATGAGGACACTTTGACACAGGCTGAATACTATTCATTTCGAGGGAAATAATTTCTCTTGTTCCTATATCGCATATAGTCTCCTTTTAATAACAAAGTCTTACTAAACCTGCAGAGAACTGGATTTGACTATGAAAACTTTGAGTAGGGCTGGTTCAATGCCATCATGCTACCTGGTAGCAGTGGTACAATAACACCCTAGGCTGGCTCCAACTTGTGGTAAATCAGATAAATGAAGCCCAACTCCAAATGGTGATTTCATCCCAGATCACCTTCTAAAAACCTAAAACAGCTGCTCAAAAGTGGCAGTTACAATTAAGTATCAAGCACCAATTCTTGTTAAGTTGTGCTGCTCACCTTCACACGAATTATTTTATAGAATCTAAGGCTGGCATGAGCCCAATAGTCACCTCAAGCGAACTGACCTCTAAAGACCAATCCTGAAGTTTGAATTATGATACCAGGGAAACAGAGTTAAATTAATTTGTCAGAAATCACTAATATAAGGTTAATGTGCCACAGTTAAGTCATGCAGAGCAAAACTAAATAGGCTGTAAGGAATTGTGACTGGAATAGCAAGTAGTTTAGATTCATCTACATCAGAATTAATCTGTAGAAAAATTAGATATGAGTTCAGTAGCATTTGTTAGTGACAAAATGAAGGATGATGTCATATCTGTTAGACTGTATGAACACATTTATTCAAATCCATAAGTCCATGCCCAAAGAAGGGCATTTGAAACAAAGATTATCTTCTAGAGTTAGGGGTATACATTCTGCATAAACCAAGCTGAATAAATTCCCCAAAAAATACCTTATCGGTATTTTCGGGTATCATGTAAGCGGAATACAGATAAGAGATCTGTATTTGGCTACCAATATAGCTGAGCCTGAAAAAAGCCAATTTTATTAGGCTTTTATTCGGGTTCATTCAGATATATCGAAACCCAGCTGCCCTCCATTTAAACCTATCCAGAGGGAGCGGTGGCGCAGGCAGTAAGGGAAGCCTGCTTTAAAAAACACTGGGCGAGCAGCTTCGGCTGTTCGAATCCCCACTGCGGCCAGGGTGAGCTCCTGGCCCTATGTCCCAGCTCCCGTCCACCCAGCGTTTTGAAAGCCCGTTAAAGGGCGAGTAGATAAAATGGGGACCTACTACTAGAGCAGGGGGGCACCCACCTCCGGTGTAGCGGTGATGGTGACGGCAGACAAGCGGAGAGCGGAGGAATGGTGTGCGGCGGCAGAGGAGGAAAAATGGTGGCTGGTGATGCGAGGCGATGAGCGAAAAAGAGGCCGGACCAACGAGGCGTCGAGGCGAAGCGACGCGGCAGGCCAGATTCGGACAGAGGCCGCTGAGAGCATGCACGGAGGCGCGAAGAGGTCCAGGCCTGAAGAGTTACAACTGCCGGAAAAAGACGGAAGTGCCAAGACCAGCGCCATAGAAGGACCGCCGCCGGGACTGTCCCCCGCAAAAAGAAAGATCTGCTACAGAAGAAAGGGTGCCTAGTAGGTTTCTCACTTCCCTACTTACATGTGGCCCTAGACTAGGATGTGTTACTAATTAGAATTGTAAGCCGCTCAGAGCCCCTGGGGGGGGGGGTGAGCGGGATAGGAAATCGAAATAAATAAAAATAAAATAAATAACAGTTGATAGGTGGAGCGAGATGGAGGGATGAAATTGCTTCCTCCCATGTAAACCAATCAGCACAGCAGGTCTGCCCATCAGCTGATTGGTTTACAGGGAAGGAAGCCTTTAAAGGCCTCTGTTTTGCTGCCCCCGGCTCCAGAGCAGGGGGGCGTGAAAGGGAGAGCTGAAATGGCTTCCTCTCCTGTAAACTGATCAGCTGACAGGTGGGCCCACCACACTGATTGGTTTACATGTGAGGAATGCCTTCCCTTCCCTCCCAGAGCCATCCTGCTGCAGCAGGAGGACTCAGAGAGGGAAGGAAGAGAGACACGGCATGTTTAAAAGCCTTCCCTCCCCTCCCCTCCCTGTGCTGGCTCAAGGAGGGAAAGGCATTTAAACATGCCTCCTCTCTCTGCCTTCTCTCCCTGAGCCACCTTGCTGTGGTGGGAGGACTCAAGGAGGGAAGGGAGAGAAGGCATGTTTAAAAGCCTTCCCTTCCCTCTCCAAGGTGGCTGAAGGAGGGAAAGAAAGGCATTTAAACATGCCTTTGCTCTCTGCCTTCCCTCCCCAAGCTGCCTGGCTGCAGTGGGGGGGGGGGACTCAAGGAGGGAAGGTAGACAGAGAAGCCATGTTTAAAGAAGGCAGCTCAGGGATGGGGAAAAGGGCATTTAAACATGCCTTTTCTCTCTGCCTTCCCTCCCTGAGCTGCCTTGATGTGGCAAGGGGACTCGAGGAGGGAAGGCAGAGAGAGACGGCATATATAAATGCATCCCCAGTTTCAGGAGGGAGAGGCATTTGAACATGCCTTCTCTCTCTGCCTTCCCTTCCCCAGCTGCCCTGCTGCAGAAGGATGACTGGGGAAGGGAAGACATTTGAACATGCCTTCTCTCTCTTCCTTCCCTCCCCGAGTTGCCCACTGCTTCCACTGGTCAGTTTCACTCCCATCCACTGGTCAACTGTTAGGTTTAAATGGCCTAAACCTAACACCTATCCAGCGGAGAGTGAAACTGACATAATAGACTGAATATATTCAGAAATACCAAATATTCCCCCAATCCAAATGTGATACCAAAACTGGTACTCAGGAGATTTGGTATTTACTGATGTTTTTTCGGGTCTGATATACCCAAATCTGAAAAATGCCAATTTTTTTTTCTTGCACACCTCTATCTAGAGTATCTTCTGTATCTTCCTCTGTTTATTCAATGTGCACAGGAGATATGCTGTTGGAAAAATGAGAGGGAGGGGGCAATAAGAGACTGTATTTGGGAAACTTGAAATCTTTCAAATGGGAGAGAACTCTGCAAATGCTGTTTCCCACAAAGAATTGCACAGGGGTGTGGCTTCCCCTGCTTTAGAGTAATATAAGTGCCTTTATGATAGCAGCAATTATTACCAGTTCCCCTTCCATCTTTGACTTATTTGCATGTACACCAACCAACCGATCTCACAGTAAGAGTTAAAAAGGGGAAAAGACGATCACATTTAACAAACCTGGAAGCAAACCAAGAATTAGCCTGTTCTGGCCATGGTTGCACTCCTCCTAAGGGAAGAGGTTGTAGTTTAGGGGTGCTATTAGAGCTGTTAAGATTTTCAGTAAAGACACTCCTTTGTGTGCTCTTGCCCTCAGAGGTGCAGCAGGTAGCTACTAAGCCTACAGAACACAGGTCTGCTCTGTGGCAAGTAGTGCCTTTGTCTAACTTCAGCTGTTGCAGAGGCCTGTAACATTTCTTAGAAACATAATCTGACTATAGTTGTCTATGCTCTCATCACATGCAGACTGGAATACTGCTATAAGAGAGGCTGCCTCTGAAGAATGTTTGATGCTTCCATTAGTGCAAGATATAGCAGTGACTGTCACAGACTATAAGGAACATAATTTACCTGTGTTGAGTTTCAATTTGGTTCCAAGCATAGTTCAAAATGCTGGTTATTACCTTTAAAATCCTAAACAGCTTGGGATCAGGGCACTTAAACAGCTCCTTGCTCTCATATCAACCTGCTCACCATTAATATCTTTGGCAGAGATCATCCTTTGTGTACCCCTGCCCCCAAAGGTGCAACACATACCTATTAGAGATACAGTATTCTCTATATTGGCACAACACCTCTAGAACCTCATTCTTCTCTACAGATATGTACCTGGCACAAAACTTTCATCTTTTGTCTTCTAGTGCAGCCCCACATTTGGACTGTGCTTGCACAAACCTGCCATGGACTTTTTCTTTTGTAGCTTAGTATAAGAACTCTAAAAGCCCTATCGAAGCTGGCACATAGACAGGTTTTTATGGCCACATGTGTCATGTACTCGGGGCAGGCACCCCCATCCCCTCAGTTTCATTTTTGTCACTGCAAGGATAGGACGTCTTTCGTATTAGCTCTGCTGAATACTCCATTGCTTCAAAGAGATTTGTCTTTCAGCTAGAATTCCTTTTGGTGTTTTTTCTTCTTCAAGAACAACCTCTTCTGTGAAGACAGATTTCCTTTTGGGTTTCTGTTCGTGCTTGTGGTCCCTGCCATGGCAGCCAAGGCACACTTTCAGAAATGTGCAAAGTGCACTACTAAGATGACACATAGCGATGAACATGAGTTATGCCTCTTATGCCTTGGGGAGTCCCATAATATGCCAAATTTGTCAATGTTTTACACCAAAGGCCCACTTAGATAAAGACTCATGCTTAAACGTGGCACTTTGGGAGAAGGCGCTCTCAGTCTTGGTTTCAGACAAGTTATTTCCACCATCAGGAACGCCGGCTTCTGTTGACTCCCTCAGCACCCATTGACCAGTCTAGTTCTAGGCCTAAGAACATAAGAGAAGCCAATGTTGGATCAGACCAATGGCCCATCCAGTCCAACACTCTGTCACACAGTAGCCAAAAATACCAGGTGTCATCAGGAAATCCAGCAGTGGGGTCAGGACACTAGAAGCTCTCCCATTGTTGCCCCCCCCCCCAAGCACCAAGAATACAGTGCATCACTTGCCCCAGCATGAGAGTTCCTACCTATACCTTATTTATTATTTATTTATTAGAGGAGAGGAGGAGGAGGAGATTGGATTTATACCCCGCCCTTCACTTGGGAGTCTCAGAGCGGCTTACAAACTCCTTTCCCTTCCCCTCCCCACAACAGACACCCTGTGAGGTGGGTGGGGCTGAGAGAGCTCTGACACAAACTGCTCTTTCAGGAACAGCTGTGCCAGTGCTTGTGACTGACCCAAGGTCACATCAGCAGGTGCAAGTGGAGGAGTGGGGAATCAAACCCGGTTCTCCCAGACTAGAGTCCGCACACTTAACCACTACACCAAACTGGCACCCAACGGAGCATGCGCATACTTCAGTGTACAGGGGGGAAAAACCATTTGCCCTGGAGGAAGGTGAAGAGGCGACTGCTTGTCCAACCGTCCCCAGGAGCCGCACAGAAGGCAGCTCAGAGTCGCCCACAGCGGCGACCCCCCCCCTCCGGGGGACCTGCCTTTCGGTTTCATTGTCAGGACTCAAGCTCCCTCTTCCCTACCCCTTGGCCATGTCCCTTTCTCCCTTCTCCTCCCACCGAGTGCCCTTCTGGGACGTAGTCCGTTTCAGCCGCTTCTTTGCTGCATGGTAGTGGACCTTTACGGGACCTCCAGGAGACGTCTGCTCACGCAACCGTGCGTTATTTTGCCCCGGGGCCAACAGCTACGCTCCCCCCCCACACACATTTTCCTGCCCGTGTGACCGGAGCCTATGTAAAGTTTCTTATCTGAAGTCCCTGATTGCCCACAAATTGTCAATTTGTTCAATGGAGGTGAAATGAAAGGGACCAGATCCCTAGGGAGAAATGGTTTCCCAGGGGACCCTTCCAAGTTAGCTTTTTGTAGCCCTGTTCTGGGCTGTGGCCCACCAGTTCAATAAAATA
>NW_015173172.1:260601-260774 GCF_001447785.1 Gekko japonicus | reverse complement strand
CTCAGCGTGAGTGTTAGGCAGGCAGGCTGTGGGCCTGGAAGTAAAACAGTTAGGAGTAATAGACAGCTGCGTTAGGTTATGTTTATTTTTCCTTTCACACTGTTATACCCTTTTTAAGCACCTTTGCCGTGTCTTGTTTTTCCCTGCCCCACTGTTGTTTTAATAAACCTTTT
>NW_015173172.1:238270-260410 GCF_001447785.1 Gekko japonicus | reverse complement strand
TAATTCAAGGAAAATGTCAAGACAGTGTGCAACTGCAATAAAAAAGGCCAACACTATGCTGGGGATTATTAGGAAGGGAATTGAAAACAAATCAGCCAGTATCATAATGCCCCTGTATAAATCAATGGTGCGAACTCATTTGGAGTACTGTGTACAGTTTTGGTTGCCACACCTCAAAAAGGATATTATAGCATTGGAAAAAGTGCAGAAAAGGGCAACTTGATGATCATGACAGATCCCTTTGGAGTACCTCACAATCCTCCCTGGTTCTCACCACCCTGAACAACTTCATGTCACCTGCAAATATAGCCACTTCACTGCTTACTCCCAACTTCAAATAATTAATGAACAAGTTATAAAGCACCGGACCAAGTACTGATCCCTGTGGTACCCCACTGCTTACCACCCTCCACTGAGAAAATTGCCGATTTATACTCTGTTTCCTATTAATTAGCCAGTTTTTGATCCACAAAAGGACTTGTCCTTTTATCCCGTGGCTATTGAGCTTACTTAGGAGTCTTTGATGAGGAACTTTATCAAAAGCTTTCTGGAAGTCAAGGTAAACAACATCTATTGGGTCCCCCTTGTCCACGTTTGTTCACTCCCTCAAATAACACTAACAGGTTAGTGAGACAAGATCTTCCCTTACAGAACCCATGCTGAATCTTTCTCAGTAGGTTTTGTTCATCAATATGCCTACTAATTCTCTCCTTAATAACAGTTTCCACCTCCTTCGGTTCATTCTGTTCCGACCTGATCAACTTCAATGTCTAAACTGGTCCCTTCTGCCTGCTCTGTTGCTCCTGAAGTGAAATCCAGGCATCCACCATCAACCTTGGTAGAGCAGTCTACTAAGACATGTTTCCACTTGGAACTGCCGACAAAAAACCATAAAAAATCTAAGCACAAGGAGTGCCCTGCATCTGACTTTGAACAGACATGAGTCACCTGGCAGAAGGAACAAGAGTCTGAACCAGATATCATGGTTCCACTGTGCACTCTGTCGCCCCGACTACCCCCTTTGATCAGTTCCCTCTTGGACCTTAATGATGAGCAGCTATGGATCATTCCACCAGCTCAGCTCATGCCCTTGGATAAGGCACCCCAACTGTCGTGGAGACCAGTGAACCCTCCTGGTCCTTCATATTACACATCTCCTTCATACTTGGGTAGATGGGAAGCTCACTACCCGCAGATCTTTGAGGATGAAGACCCTGATACAGGATATTCAGACCATCACCATATGGTTCCATTTCAACCTTCCCATCGTGAGTTGGTCAAGAAGCCTCTGTAGCCTCACACTGTAGCACTGGCAGTGTGTTGAAACCTTCACTGGATGACACTATGGGGGATCCTACTCCCATCTCCCCAAGTGAGGACTTAAAGCTGTATGGGGGAGCAAATGCTTAGAATTGCCAAGGCACTGGACATAGATTTTGGACAATCACCCCAAGGACAAGATTTTAAGCCAGCTGTTTTCTGATGGCCTGGGTCTTGTAGCCGATTCTATGTTACAGATCTGGCAAAAACCTGCCTCAGCACAGGCTACTCCAAGGAAAATAGAGTCTGTATAAGGTTAATCAAGACTGTTGTGAGTTTTTATCAACATACCCACCACCTTCTTCTCTTGTTACAGAGGACATGCAAACATGGCAGAGACCCGGACAGCATTCCTCTCTGGCAGATAGGGAAGGCTGACGTTTGGATACTATCGGCAGAAAGTTCTGTGCATCCTCTGCCCTAAATTTATAAGAACTCCAACTATCAGGTCATTATGGGGGAATATCAGTTATTTTTATGTGAGAGTCTCTCCCAGTACCTTGATAAATTACCTGATAAAGTTAAATCACTTGCCAAGCTGATCCAAGCAGAAGCAATAAAGGTATCCAAACAAGAAGTAAATGCTGGCCAGCATGCAGCGGATGTGGCATTCAGGCCTATGGCCTCAGGCACAATGCTCCATCATCATTTATAGCTTTGCAACACAGCCCTACTACTGGAAATATGCTGCAAAGTAGAGGACCTCCTGTTTGAATGTTTGAAGGGAATACCTTTTTTTTTTTTTTGCAATCTACAGACAAATTTTTGTCTCCAATGAAGAAAAATTGATAGACAGCCAGGCTGATGAATGTTTTCACTTCCCAGACCCAGAGGCAGTGTTTCTCTACTTGCCAGCATGAGTTTACCACCCCGTTTTACAAAAATCAGCAGTACCAACAACCGATGTATCCTCAGTGTTCCTTTCAACCACCTCTCTTTCAGAAGAGAAATTCTGTGCACTCTAGATCTACACCCCAAGTTCACCAAAGAGAACAGGACCAACAATAACAACAGCAAAAATTCTGACTATCTGTTCCGGCTATTGTGGTTTGCCTTTGCTTTTCATGCTTGGCATCAAGTTACTGATGACAACTGGGTTCTTTCTATTGTTAAAGATGGCTATAAGTTAGAATTTTTAGCACTACCTCCATGCCACTCAGCCTCTATGGTAGTGAACCACCCGTACCCTGAGCTCATTTTCAAGGGTGCAGTAGAGGAAGTGCTTGAAGGCCTTAGTTTGTGGGGCTTCCATTCCAGGTTTTTTCTGGTGAACAAAAAAGATGGAGGACATAGACCCATTTTGGATTTTAGGGAGTTAAATGTTTATTAAAATATCAGAGTTCAGAATGGTCTATTTTTCTTCCATTATCAAATTCCTCACCCCTAGTATGTGGTTTGCAGTTCTTGATCTGAAAGATGTCTACTTTCGTATTTCTATTTATCAATCCCACAGGAGGTTCCTGCATTTTAGACAAGGTGCTCAGTTTACTGCCTTACAATATACTGCCCTCACCTTTGGGCTGGCTACAGTACCTGAGTATAGTGGCATACCTGAGAGCACAAGGTTACTCCATCTTTCCTTGACTGGCTGACGGTTGCTGATAGTCGTGCCCTGCTTGAGGATACTATCAATTGTGTCCTGGCCACATATAACAGTTTAGGGCTTATGATCAATTGGAAAAAATCCCACCTTGAACCAGCCCAAAGAGAGTCCTTTATTGGGGCTGTTCTCGATTCTACCTCAGGTAAAATGACCCTGGCAAAGGACAGAGCTAGAGCCATTAGAGCTATGGTGCTACGCTTCAGCAAGAAAAGTTGGCAGCCTGTCAGTGCTATTCAAAGACTCTTGGGTCTTATGGCCTCTACTACAGCCATCATTCCCTGTGCTAGGTTACATATGAGACCCTTGCAGATCTGGTTTGTTTGTAGATACAACCCTAATAAGCCCCCCCCCCGGGCACTGCTTCTCTATTCTTAGGATGGAGATCAGGTTGTTGTCTTGGTAACTGGATGATATAAATCTGCTTTCAGTGGTCCACTTTGGCTTCTGGGCCCCAGAGATTACTCTAACAATGGATGCCTCTTTACAGGGTTGGGGAGCTCACTGCTGTGGCTTTTCAGTACAGGGACAGTTGGCCCCATATGCAGATCTCACATTAATGTCTTTGAACTCTGTGCAGTGCTATTGACCCTTACCTCCTTTTCAGATATGCTTAAGGACAAAAGAGTGCTTCTCCAGTCAGACAATTCAGTGACGGTCTACTACATGGGCTAAATGTAGCAAATATTCTAAAATGGCAGGTAACAGACAGGAGAAAGGGCATCCCCCTCTAGAAGATACCCAGGACTGAAAATGATCTCATTTTTTGCTGTAAGCATATCTTGTGGACTATTTGCATCCCTGTAACAAGACCTCCAAAACCTTTTGGGAGATGGAAGGCGTTAAGGGCTGATTCTCCAAGTTTTCAGGTGCAGGCGCGCTATATCTGAAATGTGTCCCTGAGAGGCAAGGGGTCGCTGCCTGCCAGAGAGCAAAACTCCGGAGCCATCGTGGACTCTGCTGTTGCAAATAAATCCATCCTGGGGTAACCCGAGGTATTGAAGATTAGTTTGAGGTATTTGTCCTGAAGAGACCACACTGTCTCTTCTGTCAAAGCACACTTGGCAGCCATTTCTGTATTCCACAATGAAATTCAAGGCACTACCGTGTTTGTGCACAAGCTAGCACAATGCTTTCTGAAGGGACTCTCTCACATCTTTCCCCCTGCTCCCAAGATTGTCACACAGTGGTCACTGTCCTTGGTGTTAGCAACCCTCATGAGGTCCCTTTTTGAACTCCTGGCTTTTTGCTCCCTAGCATTTTTTTCCAGGAAGGTTGCCTTTTTGGTGGGAATCATGTCTGCCAGACGTGTTAGTGAACTGGCAGCTCTTAGGGTTGACCCCCTTTCCTTAGGTGTTTGATGAAAAACAGGTTGCTTACCTGTAACTGGTGATCTTCGAGTGGTCATCTGTGCATTCACACCCATGGGATACAGTGCGCCTGCGCTGGATCGATCGGCATTGTAGTAAGTTCTAACGGATTTTTGCGCCCAGACCTCAGGCATGCACAGGAACCCCCACCAAGCATGCCCAGAGGGGTGGGCGCGGCCGTCCCGCCAGTTCCTTCAAACCGCCGTGAATCAACCCCTATGAAAAATGTAGACGCTGACAGCAGTGGGGAAGGAGGGCGGGTGGTGTGAATGCACAGATGACTACTCGAAGATCACCAGTTACAGGTAAGCAACCTGTTTATCTTCGACGTGGTCTCTGTGCTTCATACTCATGGGAGATTAGCGAGCAGTGGCCTACCTGGAGGAAGGTGCTGGCAGGTCATTACTGCGAAGCCGAGGATAAGATGTGACATCCCATGTTGGTACAAGAGTTCTTTCGGACATCTAGGGCGTAGTGCCTTATGAACGTATTAGGCGTAGCCCACGTAGCGGCTCTGCAAATGTCCATTAAGGGAACTCCCTGGAGGAAGGCAGTTGAGGCTGTAACAGCTCGGGTTGAATGAGCCCTGATAGGGCCAGGCAATGGCTGCTTAGCGATAAGATACAGGTGGATGAGACCTACAATCCACCTTGACAAACGCTGAGCCATGATGCGTGTTCCCAGCCTTGCTGATGCATAGGAAATGAACAGTTGACAGTCACGTCTCATTGGGCGGGTTCTGTTTAGGTAGAACAGAAGCGCACGTTTCGTGTCCAAAGTGTGTAACAGCCTCTCCTCTGGGGATGTCGGAGCAGGGAAGAAATCCGGGAGGAAGACCTCTGCCTGTAGGTGAAATTCTGAAACTACCTTTGGCAAGAATGAGATGTCAGGTACAAGGCGGACGCCGTCTGGCAAAAATGACAAGTAAGGAGTGTAATGTCTGAAAGCCAGTATTTATCCAACTCGCCTCACTGAAGTGACAGCCACCAGAAAGGCTATTTTCCAGGACAGGAATTTCATGTCGCAAGTTGCGAGTGGCTCAAAAGGTTGGTGAGTTGGTGAAGGACCAGGGGAAGGTCCCAGGGGACGACAGGACTTTTGATGGGAGGGTAAAGGTGTAACAGTCCCTTCAAAAAACGTTTAGAAAGAGGATGCAAGAACAGTGTGCATCCCTCAACTTGAACATGGTATGCCAAAAGTGCGGCCAAATAAACCTTTAACAAGGAATGTGACAGTCCCGAGTCAGCGAGAGACAGGAGGAATTCGAAAACCTTCTCGAGACCTGCGGAAGTGGCTTGAGGGGCATCCTCACCCAAGGAGGAACAAAACCTTAGCCACTTGTAATGATAAGATTTTCGCGTAGTAGACTTTCTGGAGTTTAGCAAAACATTTGCTATGCGGGAGGAAAAGCTGTTGATGCCACTCTCCAGGCTGTCAACTTCATTCGCGGCACGTTGTGGTATAGGAGAGGGGACTCGGTTAGGAACAGAAGATCTTGTACCAGAGGAAATTGGTGGTAGACCCCGCTGACAGATCAAGGATGGTAGAGAACCATGGTTGCTTCGGCCACCATGGGGTTATGAGGATGCAGTCTGCTCTGTCGCTGATGATTTTGTGGACCACTCTCAGAAGTAGTGGCAGTGGAGGGAAGAGAAAGAGAAATTCTCTGGACCACGGGTAGAGGAGACCGTCCCCTAAAGATTGCGGGTCCCTGCCACCTCGGCTGCAGAACAGAGGACACTTTTTGTTTGCCCTGGTGGCGAAAACATCTATCTGGGGGAACCCCCACTTGCAGAAGAGTGAAAGAAGGTAAGTTGGATTCATTTCCCACTCGTGTAAACTTAGTCCTGCCTGACTCAGGTGGTCTGCCTGCACATTCATGCGCCCCGGGATGTGTGTGGCGACTAGGAAGATGTTGTGGGTGATGCAGAAGTCCCATAACCGAAGGGCGAGCTCACAGAGGCGTTGAGACAGTGCCCTCTTGCTTGTTTATGTAGCTGAGGGCAGTAGTATTGTCCGTGAGGACTGTGACACACTTCCCCTTAATCAGGGGCAGGAAATTGGTGATAGCGAAATGTATCGCAAGCAGTTCGAGAAGATTGATGTGGCGGTTCCGTTTCTGTGTGTCCCATCTGCCTCCGACACAAAGTCCCACCATGTGGGTGCCCCAGCCCGAGAGAGAGGCATCTGTAGTCAGGATAACTTGGGGTGATGGAGGATGGAAGGGTGCTCCCTGGAAAAGGTTGGAAGGGGCGGTCCACCAAAGTAAAGAGTCCCGTACTTTGACAGGTGGGGATAGGTGGGTCGAGTGTGTGTCTCGCTCTGGACTGAAATTGCGGATAAACCAGAGTTGCAGGTGGCGCATTCTCAACTTGGCAAAAACCAGGACTCATGTAGTAGCGGCCATGAGGCCGAGTAGCCTTTGTATTTGGAAAGCCGTCACTGAAGGCCAAGTATGCATGACAGTGGCTAGTTTGACTATGTCGGCGGCTCTGTTTTGTGGCAGGTAGGCTGTGCAGTTTGTGGAGTTCAGTAGCGCACTGATGTAGTGTATTTTCTGGACTGGTTGAAGTTTAGACTTCTCCAGATTTACTTGCAGACCCAAGTTTCCCAGCAGTGTTAGCATCTCATTGATGTTTGAGACTAGGGCATCCCTGAAAGTTGCAACCAAGAGCCAATCATCGATGTATGGGTAGATGGAGATACCCTTGAGACGAAGGAAGGCCGCGACCACCACCATCGTCTTTGTGAAGACTCTCAGTGCACTTGAAAGGCTGAATGGCAGAACTGCATATTGGTAGTGATGTTGACCAATTGCGAAGCGTAGGTATTGGCCATGGGACAGGTGGATGGTGGTGGAAGTACGCATCCTGGAGGTCGAGGGTGGCCATCCAGATGTTCTTCTGGAGAAGTGGCAGAATCTGCTGCAAGGACACGATGCGGAAGCGGTGGTAGCTCACAAAGCAGTTTAGCACCCATAGATCTAAGATTGGTTGAACGCCTCCATCCCACTTTGGAACAGTGAAATAGCGGGAATAGAATCCCCTGCACTGTAGATGAAGTGGCACTGGCTCGATGGCTCCCTTGTGCAGAAGGACGGACACTTCTTCCAGAAGGGCTGGAGAAGGGGGTGTGGAGACAAAGACAGGAGTAATGGGGTTCTGAATAAATTTTATGCGGTAACCCTGGGTCAAGATGGACAGCACCCATTCGTCTGTGGTGATGAGGTGCCAAGTTTGGAGGAAGGGGGTTAGATGGGTGGGATGTGACTGGAAGACATGGAAGTCAAAAACCCTGTTTGGTGGACTTTGCCTGCTTACTGTGAGAGGATTGTTGTCCTGATCCAAATCTAGGTTTCTGAAATGTGGGTTTCTGGCCTCCAGAGGAGGTATGTGGCCTCCATTGCCGCTCAGGAGACTGACGGTTTGGGGTACGTTTTTGCCAGGGTCTAGACCAGGGATGAGGCCGGTATTGTTGCCTCGTGGATGAAGAAACGCCCAGAGCACGAGAGGCTTTTATGCTTTTGTCCATGTCTTGTAATATGGTGTCTGTTGTAGTATTAAAAAGACCAAGGCCATCGAAGGGGAGGTCCTCTACGTATGTTCTTGTATTTGGCTGTAGATTGGTGTTACGTAGCCAGGAATGTCTTCGGAGAGCTATGGCTGAAGCCATTGTCCTCGAGCAGGTATCTAGGGCATGTTTAGAGGTATTAATTTGTTGTTTTGCCAGCACCATGCCCTCCTTTTGGATGATGCGGGCTGCCTGATGCTTACCTTCTGGAAGGCTTGCCAAGAGCTCGGAGAGCCTCTCCCACAAAGTGTATTGGTATCTACTCATACACGCTAAGTAGTTGGTGGTCTTCACCCCTAGTGCTCCAGTAGAGTAGAACGTCATCCGAATGCATCTAGCTTTCTGCTCTCCCTGTCTGAAGGGGCAGAATGGGTTCTCTTTGTCTTGGATGAGGAAGTAACTACCATTGAATTTGGTTGAGGATGGGCAAATAAGAATTCTGCTCCTGTTTCTTGGACTCTATACATATGGTCCATGCGGCGTGTGGACACTGGAGCCGATGATGGTTTATCCCATGGTGCTTTAGCTGCCTGTAACAGGACCGTGGACATGGGTAGTGCTATATTCGTCGATGTATCTAGTTGCACCACATCGAAAACAGCATCTGTAACCTGTGGTTGTGGTTATACGACGGAAAGGCCAAGGGAGTGGGGCATTCTTTTAATAAGGTCTCTGTAGGAAGTTAAGTTTTCTGATGGAGATATAGGTTGGTCATCGGCTACTGCCTGGTTCGGAGAAGGCTGGTCAGGGGAGCTGTGTACATCTGAAACCCCTATATCCTAATCCTCATCTGCAGAGTCAGAGGAATCGGGTTGTGGTAATTGTACCGGAGTGGTTTTGATCTGACTGGTTGGATCTATTGACGGTGGGATAGGGAGACTGGGAGGACGATACTGATCCGGTCGATGTCGAGGAGGGTCATCAGATGCATGATCCGAAGGCCGGGAAAGAGATGCTGAGGGTGTCGGCCTCGATCTACGGGGTGACCGTGATCTGTGAGCAGAGTAGCGAGCCCAATCCGAGTAACCTGCTGGAGTCAACCACGGCATAGATGCGGGTGGATAAGCTCCACAGAGGTAATGTAGTTGACGGTGATCCCAGGAGAGGGCAGGAGGTGGTGGGGGTAGGAAGACTCATGGGGATCTACTCCTAGAGCGGAACATCTTGGAGAAAGTGTAGTATCTTGTCTTTGTGAGCGGCCCCTATCAGCCTGATCATCGATATCGAAAAGCCGATCTTCGGCAAACAGATGGGGAGGATGACGTTGAGAGTTTGGCGGGATCTGTCGATGCCGACCTGCATCGATATCGGTATGGAACTCCAAGACTGGCAACGTCGATGACTGAGCAGAGGGAGAAAGATCCGCGCCCAGGGGATGACTGAGGATCTCGACATTATCGATGTCAGAGAAAGGACGCATGTCGACCAGTGTATCGTGGTCTAGCTGGTGTATCGGAGAGTCCATCAGCTGGATGGTCGGTATCGGTGGATCGACTGGAGCTTGCGATGCCGATACTGTCGGCAGAACGGGAAGCACCTTAGGGGCATTACCCGGTGCAGGACCCGCGACTTTTGCCACTTTCGAAGCCTTTAGGGCATTAGAGGAACCCTTTTTGGCGGACTTGTGCTCTTTACCCAATTTCTGCTTTTTTTTTTCATGGGAGTGGACATGGAAGACTATGCTGTTGGTACCGGACATTTCAATATCGACTGGATGATGTTGGACGAGGATTTTGAAGCTGAAGCCGTCAATGTCTATGGTCTCACTGGTACTTCTGGATCCATGGCAGAAGCGGGATTTAGCGCCGATTCTAGTAACGCTACCCGGAGACGCGCCGCTCGGTTCTTCGTAGTTTGATTGGAGAACTTGGCACAATGCCTGCAGGACTCTGGTCGGTGCGTCTCACCAAGACAAAAAATACGAAGAGTGTGGCCGTCCGGCAGAGCGAGCTGCCACACCCTTTACAACGTTTGAAAACCCCCACCTTTTCTCCATAAAATAAAATGGATGGAGAAGAGGGGGGGGGCACGAAGGCCAAACTGAGGTAAGACAAAAAAAATTCCCCCTCAAAACTAAGTAAAATCTTTTAAAAAAAACAAAAAACGAAGAAGTGAAGGAAAGGTGAAAAACTAAGAGGAAAAACTGAAGAGAAATTCAAAGAGCCTCTGAGGAAAATAGCTCCCAATCTGACCGACGAAGGAAAAGTGCTTCCAGCGCGGCGGAAAGAAAGGAACTGGCGGGATGTCCGCGCCCACCCCTCTGGGCATGCGTGGTGGGGGTTCCTGCGCATGGCTGAGGTCTGGGCGTGAAAATCTGTTAGAGCTTGCTACAATGCCGATCAATCCAGCGCAGGCGCACTGTATCCCATGGGTGTGAAGCACAGACACCACGTCGAAGATCAGGTAATTTTACATCCCAGTTTAGATTGCCTTCCCAGGGTGGTTGTCCAAGTTTCATTTGGTGCAGGAGATTGTCCTGCTGGTATTCTTCCCTTTTCCCAGCTCTGAAGCAGAATTGTCCCTTCACACTCTTGATATGAGAAGGGCATTCCTTTATTACCTT
Source organism: Gekko japonicus (assembly GCF_001447785.1). Taxonomy (NCBI): domain Eukaryota; kingdom Metazoa; phylum Chordata; class Lepidosauria; order Squamata; family Gekkonidae; genus Gekko; species Gekko japonicus. The sequence goes on along the minus strand of NW_015173172.1, from coordinate 249,987 downwards.
AAAAGAACCAGACCTTTTTGAAAAGAAAAAGGTTTATTTGTGTTACTGGGATCCAAACAAAGGTAGGGCTGCCTTGTCACAGTCCATCTCTAGGCGGGTGCTGGCGGCCATTCACTCTTCTTACTCAGCTGCAGGGAAACAGCGTTCCCTAGATGTGATAGCACATTCCACCAGGGCGCAAGGTGCTTCAGCTGCTTTCCACCGCAGGGTCCCTTTCCTAGACATATGCAAGGCAGCTACCTGGGCGAAAGAAGATACTTTCATTAGACACTACACCTTAGACTGTCAGGCAAGAAGGGATGCAGATGAGGGCAAGGCTGTCCTTCAAGCTCACTTACAGTGAGAGTCTCACCCCACCTCAATTACTAAATAAGCTCGCTAATGGACCTGATGTGGGGCTGCACTAGAAGATGGAAGATGAAAACAGAGTTGCACTTACTGTAACTGTCGTTCATTGATGTCTTCTGTGCAGACATGCATTCCCCCCCTCCTATGCCACTGTGAGCTCTCACCGGTTTTTTTACTTGTCAAGAAGCTTGCAGCAGCCTAGGGGAACTGAGGAGATGGGGCTGCCCATTTCCAAGCATGTGACACATGTGGTGAGAAAAACCTGTGCATGTGCTGGCTCCGATAGGGCAGTAAGCCCCCTTTCGGAGTTCTTATACTGAGCAATGAAAGAAACTGTCCACAGCAGGCCTGTGCAAGTGCAGTCCCAAAGTGTGTCTGCTCAGAAGGCATTGATGAACAACAGTTACAGGTAAATGCAACTCTGTTTTCTGTAGTTTTTAGGTGCTAAGGGGAAACTTTTTCATTCAGCCTTTTTGTTGAGTTGATTTGCTTTTCTATTCTATAAAAAGATGGTGTTGATAGATTTAATGTATAGTTTGCTTGTTTTTGTATGATAATGGTTGTTTGTGAAGTCACATCAAAAGTTTTGGATGAGGCAATAGAAATGTAATAAATAAATAGAGAGGTGAATATTAAGCAATAACGTTTTTGTTTGGAAGCATAACAGTGAAGGTGTGTAATTTGAGGAAGTATACTGTAGAGTTGGGGGCAAATTGAAAAAAAAGCTCTTCTCATGTGCAGGTGGGGACATGTTAGGCTGTTTTTTCCATTCTGTGGGCATCCTGCTAATATGGCATTGTTTCCAACTGAATAGGGCTGAAAAAAGACTGGAAGGAAGCAGAAAGCTGCAATAAATGCACAGATAGATAAGGCAATGGAAAGAAATGTGGGTTCCAACAGATAGGTGGAAGAACAGTGGTCCAAGGGGAAAGAAAGGAGGGAGAGAATGAACTGGGAAAACTAAAAGCTGGTGGTAGTTGGCTGCACACCCATTCTATTGCTTATCTTTATGGCTAAAGCTTTACAAACATTCCAGTATTTGAGGTTATTTTGCTAGTTACTTATATTGTTATAAATTTACACCAGTTATCATTCTTTAATGCTGTTTTGCCCTCCTTGAATAAACTTACCTGTAACTGATGATCTCTGAGTTGTCATCTATGCATTCACACCTATGGATTAAGTTGCCTGTGCCAGCTCCGATTCGGGAAACTTCTAACAAGTTCAGAAAGATCTGGAGCCCCTCCCCAAACATGTGCAGGAACTCCAACACGCATGCTCACAGGGCGGGGCTCCAGCATCCCGCCAGTTCTGTCTGACCGCTGCATCTTCCAAGAAAAAACAGATGATGAATGCTGACAGCAGTGGGGAAGGAGGGCGGGTGGTGTGAATGCATAGATGAGCACTTGAAGATCATCAGTTACAGGTAAGCAACCTGTTTATCTTCATTGTAGTCTCTATGCATCACACCTATGGGAGATTAGCAAGCTAAGGCCTACCTGGAGGAGGGTGCTGGCAGCATCTCAGGAGACCATGGGCTGAAGTACAGAACCTCCCAGGCGGGAACATTGCACACACACATCCAAGGTATAATGTCTGATGAAAGTGTTTGGAGTTGCCCAGGAAGCAGATTGACAAATGTCCTGTAGTGGCACTCCTCTAAGGAAAGCTGTAGTAGCTGACAGTGCACATGTGGAGTGAGCTCTAGGCGTGACAGGCAAAGGTCTCTTTTCCAGGAAATAACAAAAACGAATGGTCTCAACGATCCATTTAGTCTCTGAGTAGATATCTTAGCAGGAATGCATAGCATAAGGTACAAAAAGGCGCGGCACCTTGCAGATCTTACTCATCCTATCCAAGTAGAATAAGAGCGCCCTCTTCACATCTAGAGTGTGCCACAGGTGTTCAACATCAGTGTTGGGACGTGGATAAAAATCTGGTCAAAAAAACCTTGTCTACATAGATGGAATTCTACAAACTGGACACATTTGGAGTTTAGTCGAGTTGCAAAAATGTCTACTTGAGGGTGTCCCCATTGTTGGAAAATTGGCTGAAGATACCTCCAATTCAGTTCCCATTTGTGTAGTTGCATACTGCCTCTGCTGAGAAGATCTGCTTGAATGTTCAGGACACTCAGAAGATGGGTCGCTGACATCCAAATCCTGCAGAGTTAGGGCAGCACGACACAGTACCTCCTTGTATGTTTATATAGGTGAGGGCAGTTGTGTTGTCCGTTAGAATTGCCACTGCCCTCCCTGCAACCATTGGTAAGAAGGAGTGGAGGGCGTATTTGATTGCCAGGAGCTCCAAAAAAATGATGTGGGAGTCACGAACTTCAGGTTCCCACAGTGCCCCCACACAATGTCTGTTCAGATGAGCCCCCCAACCCCACAGGGACACATCCATACTGACAGTGACTGCAGGTATTGGCAGATGGAAAGGGGCCCCCGTCACAAGGTTGGGAACATGCTCCCACCATAGTAGAGCATCCTTCACATCACTCGGCAATAGAAGGCGTTTCATCTGTGGGTGCTTGGTAGGCTTGAAGATCCGGACAAACCAAAGTTGAAGAGGCTGCACGCGAAGCCTTGCCAATGGGAGTACCCCTGTCATTGCGGACATCAGACCTAGAAGTCTTTGGACCTTGAGAGCCAGGAGAACAGGTAACACCTGAAGAAGTTGGGCCAATGTGGCCAGAGCGTGTGCCTGTGGAACTGGAAGAAACGCCCCCCCCCCCAGAGTGAAATTGATGGTAGCACCAATGAAGTCCACCCTTTGAGAAGGAACAAGATTTGACTTCTTGTGATTTACAAAAAGGTCCAGGTCATGCAGAACCTTTAAGGTAAGATGAATATCGTCCAGCAAGAGGTTCTTGGACGCCGCCACCAGAAGCCAGTTGTCGATATAGGGAAAAACCATCAAACCCTGAAGCCGGAGATAAGCTGCCACCGCTACCATTGTCTGTGTGAAGACCCTGGGTGCCATGGAAAGGCCAAAAGGCAGGACCTTGTACTGGTAGTGGTCCCCCCCCAACTGCAAATCTCAGGGAATGTCTGTGAGGAGGAAAGATGTTGAGATGGAAGTAAGCGTCCTGCAAATCGATCGTGCCCATCCACACCCCAAACTCCAACAGAGGCAGTATGTTTTGAAGAGACATCATCCTGAACTTGCGGTATGTGATGAATTCGCTCAGGGCCCTGAGATCGAGGATAGAGCAAAGACCTCCATCCTTCTTTGGAACTGTGAAATACTGGGAGTAAAAACCCTGTCTCCATTGTGAAGCAGGAACCACATCTATTGCTTGTTTGGCCAGTAGTTGTTGAACTTCCTGATGAAGAACTACAAATGGTGGAGTCCTGACGAAAAGGGGGGTAGGAGGTATCTGAATGAATTCTATTGCATAGCCCTTGGTGATGATGGAAAGCACCCAAGAATCTGATGTAATTAGGTTCCAGGCAGGGTAGCAGAGACCCTGTCAAGTGGTGACGGGAGGTGGGCAGAGGAGACTAACAACTGGCTTGTGGTGAAAAAGTCAGAGGCCCTGTTTGGTGTTCTTGCCCACCTTAAACTTTATCTGCTGAGATGGCTGTTGGAATTTATGCCTTTGGGTGTAATGGGATCTAAAGGATGACTGAGTCTGCTTTGATTTCCAAGAATCCTCTGGAGATTGTCTGCCATAGGACTATCTATTTCAGCGTGACCATGTCCTGGGTCTATGAGGCCAATAGGAAGGGGAGACTTTGAGAGGCCTTCCGACTTTTATCCATGTACAACAGAGTCAGTAGCGGAGTGAAAAAGGCCTTGGCTGTCGAAGGGCAAGTCCTTTGTATAGGCCCTGGTATCAGTTTGAAGAGATGTTGTACGAAGCCAGGAATGACGACAAAGTGCCATTACAAACAACATTGTCTTGGAGCAGGTATTGAGGGTATGCTTGGCCGAGTTTATTATTTGCTTTGATAAGATCATACTATCCTTCTGTACCTTCCTAGCTTCAACCCAGTGTTGTTCTGGGAGAAGTGCAAGGAACGCTGACATTTCTTCCCACAAGGAGTATTCATAGCACCCCATACAAGCAACATAATTTGCTGTTTTCACACCCAAAGCCCCTGCCGAATAAAAACGATGACCAAAAGTGTCCATTTTTTTACTTTCTTTATCTGATGGAGTAGACCGTATCAGGGAGTGGTGGCGCAGGCAATACGACGCCTGCGGTTAACATCTGTAGTGAACAGCCATAAAGGCTGTTTGAATCCCCACCGCGGCCGGGTTGAGCCTCCAGCCCCCGTCCCAGCTCCTGCCAACCCAGCGGCTCTAATAACAACAGAGGAATGGGTACCTGACCTAGGTGGCAGGGGGCACCCTCCTCCTGGCTCTGCGCTGGGAAGGCGATCGGCAGCGGCGAGGAAAAGGAGAGACGGCGGCGGCGAGGGCGAGAAAGAAATGGCAGCAGAGAGCAACCCAGGAAGGCAGCGGCCGGACCGAGCGGAGGCGGAGTTGGAGCCGGAGCAACACGGTGACGCAGGGCGCAGCGCGGCAGGAGCCGTTGGGACATTGGCCGCAAAGCTGCACCCGAGACGCGGCGCTCCAAAGGAGAGAACATCAAAAGAAAAAGCCTGCTCGAGTCTGGCCGACAGCCATCCGGATCGCAGGAAAAACAACGAAGCTGCCGGAGCAGAAAAGACTATGCTGTAAAAAGGGTGCTGGTAGGATATCCCCTCCCCTCACTGCATTGTGGCCCTAGATAGGCATCAACTACGTTGTTGTAGTACTCTGTGAACCGCTCTGAGACCCATTAGGGGTCATGGGCGGTATATAAATCACATGTAAATAAAATAAAATAAAAATAAATTCTTACTTTTATATGAGAGAGTAACACCCATAGAATTAGGCTTGGGGTGAACACAAAGAAATTCTACATCAGCGTTCTGGATTCTATACATATGGTCCAATCTTCTGGTGAAAATGGGAGTAGAGAATGGTCGATCCCAATGTGACTTGGCTGGCTGAAGAAGGACCTGAGTCATGGGCAGTGCAATTGGTGTAGAAGTATCCAACTGAATAATGTTGAACACAGCATCAGTCACTTGGGGTTGTGGTTGAAAAATAGCAATGCCAGAGAATGAGTCATTCTTTTTATTAAATCTCCATATGACCGGAGATCCTCCGAAGGCGAGATTGGAAGATCCTCCGCAACATGTTGATTTGGAGAAGGATCCGACCGAGTAGTGGGAACCCCCGAGCCCTCCTCCTCAGACTCACTCCCAGATGAGCAAGACAAATTTCCCACTGTGGACAAGTCAGGCGGTGGTGGACAGTTGTGAAGAGGGCATGGAGGCAACGGTGTACCTGGCTGTTTTGGGGCTGTCAGCATCAATTGCTTCAGTGTTGATGCCCGCAGAACAGGAGGGGCCATCGGTGTCAAGGCTGTAGTAGGGATGGCTGATAGCCATGGGGCTGATGGAGGACAGTCCAGTGGAGGGGAGCAAGGATGGTGAGAAACTATGGAGCGTTGATCCCAATCCAGTGGGTGACCAGAGTTTAGCCAGGGAAGTGCCAAAGCCAAAGGGAAGGCACTATAAAGGTATTGTAGCTGCCATTGGTCCCAAAAAACCATCACGAAAGACAGTGGCAGTGAGAAGCATTGGGTGGTCTGCTGTGAAGAGATCAATCCCGGGGCCTCGGTGAGGAACTGCTATGATAGGAAGGCGAGCAGTCCAGTCTACACTTAGGCTTCTGTCGATGGCTGACGCTGATTGAAGATCGGGACTGAGAGCAGCTGGAGGCTGAGGAGTGGGAGCCCTCCTGGGTAGCAACCTGATATGGGATAGGCACCTCTTCCACATCTGACCCGGAAAATGAAAGGCCTGTAGGTACTGAACGATCCAATGGAGGATCTAACTGATAGATGGGTGAATTCAGCAGCGTTATAGCTGGGATTGGTGGAACGTGTGTCATGTCTGGTGAAGCTGAGCAGACGAGAGGAGTGGCTGTAGGCATGTCAGGGCCCATAGCAGCACTCACTGCAGCAATCATGGAGCCAGTCTTAAGGTGCTTATGTTTAACCTTAATGTGGCTCTTGTCCTTCTTCTTAGACATCGGTGCTGTCAGCATCGCAGACTTCGATGTTGAAGGACCCACCTCAGTGACCGTAGCAGGCAATGCATCTGATGATTGAGGCCGATCCTTTTGGCGTTGACCGATGCCGATCTGTTGGTGCCAACTGAGACCAATCTGCTGACGGCAAGGACAGAATTACCTCAGCAGAAGTCAAAGCCATGGATATGGGTCAGAGTGCCGACTCCAGGAGGGCCGCTTGAAGCCTGGCCACTCTGTTTTCCCGGGTTTAGTTGGAAAAATTTGTGCAGCAAACATAAGTATCTGTTCTATAGACTTCCCTGAGACAGACGAGACACAAGATATGGCCGTCCGGTGGAGCAACCTTGTACCTGTACTGGGTGCAATGCTTAAAAAAACCCCCAACAATTTGCCATAGATGAGGGGGCAAACCGAAAAGGAAAAAATGGGGGGGGGGAGGTCCAACAGAAGTCAGAGAAAGAGAAAAGAAAAATCTAACTTTTTAAAGCGAAAAAATTAAAAAGGAGAACTGAGCTAGGAAAAAAGAGAGAAATCTAAAGGTAAGACTTTCCCTCACAAAAGAAGTTCCCAAACTGAAGCAGATTGACTGATCAGTGCGGCGGTCAGAAGAGAACTGGTGGGATACTTGTTATGTCCGCTGACCGCCACTAGGCGCCAGTGGTATGCAACCCGAGCTTGGCTCCAAAAGAACAATAAGGACTAGGATCCTGAGCCTCCCAGTTAGCACCTATAGGAACTGTGGCAGGAAGTTCAAACCTTCCAATGGGACTGGTGGGTGTACCCCAGGGACTGTATATAGTTGGCTGCCCCAGCCGGTAAAGTGTTTTGTGTTGTATACCAATAAACTATGAGCTGTTAATCACGAAGCGTCCAGCTTCTCCATGCGTCGAACCCAATACGCAGCAATACTGGAGCCCCGCCCTCTGAGCATGTGTGTTGGAGTTCCTGCACATGCTTGGGAGGGGGCTCCAGATCTTTGAGCTTGTTAGAAGTTTCCCGAATCTGAGGGGGCGCAAGTGCTTTAACCCATACATGTGATGCACTGAGACCATGATGAAGATCCTAGGCTGTCAGGAGAAAGGCAGGTTTATAAATACGTTAAATAAATCTCTGAAATGCAGGCAAAAAAGGACACACGAGTGATTCACACTTCTCCCTATATTTCTAAAAAGATGCATATTGCATGTTCTCCTAGTGCAACAATAAAATATACCTCTGCTCAGAGGAGAAGTTTGCATCTTTTTCTTTCAGGAGAGGTTACTGGAAGTATATAGTGAAAAGTGTGAATCATTATTTGAAATCTCTAATTCAGAGAGTGCAAAAGCATTGACTTGTGTGTGTGAGAGCAATCCTTGTTTGTTTTTAATTATCCGTTTTATTTATATGTACTGTTCTAAAAAGCTGATGTTTATTCTCTTAATTGTTAGCTGCCTTGAAGACCCTAATTTGGCAGAAAGCTGGCATACAAATCTGTTTAGGATTACTCTCCATGTAAAGTTGTTCCTTCTCAATGACACTACTGCTGTACCCGTTGTGAACATAATCAATATAATGAACAAGTGAAAAAAATAAGAATGTTTGTTACTAATTTCTGTTTGTTTCAGCCATTAGACATAACCCTGTATAACTTAAGAAGTTTACCATTCTAATGTATATCATTCTAGAATACTGGTCAAAACGAGATTTAACAAAGTTTGCATAGAATATTGTCAGAACAAAAGGCAGAATTTACTTGGTGAGAAACAGCTATATATTTACTGAAAAGTAGGAATACCCAATATAAATTATATTTATATAGTTTATCAGATCTTTTCCTGACTTTTACGATCTCCGATAGGACACCTGGTAGCCTGTATAAAATAAGGAATACAATATTTCCACTTCCCCAGAGCTCACATTTTTTCATAACTGAACAACATGACATCCTCACTCTTCCAAAGACCTGTCTAGGGTCCTGTCAGGAGAACGGCGGCGGGAACATTCAGGTGATGGGGACCGTATTGTAGAAGTTGGATGGTATGAAGCTGTAAGACTGTGGTGGCAAAGTTCTTGGAGTGCAAGTTCCCTAAGGAAAACACAATACAATTTGTTTAAGATAATAACACATAATAAACAGTGAAGATTCTTGCCAAAGCATTTCTTCAGTCATAGGCAATCTTATTAAAGATGGATGGGGAGAAATTATTACATGGCATATGGACTCCATTTGGCAGGACTTGTAAGAAACATGAGAATGAGATTCAAATTTCCAAACATATTGTTATTGAAAAATGTTGACAGCTGTGGTCAATGTTAAAGTTAAAGCCCATTTTTTTACCTGACCTCACTGATGCACCTGATTTTGTCCTGAATTTTATGATCTCTGATAGGACACATAGTAGCATGTATCAAAATGTCCTTTATGTGATTTTATGTTAGCAATTTTTCACAACTAATAGAATAAGGAATACAATGTTTCCACTTTCCCAGAGCTCACGTTTTTTTCATGAGTGAGCAATATGACATCCTCACCCTTCCAAAGATCTGTCTAGAGTCCTGTCAGGAGAATGGTGGCAGCAACGTTCAGGTGATGGTAGCCTTCTCATAGAAACTGGATGGTATGAAGCTGTACGATTCTGGCGGCAAAGTTCTTGGAGTGCACGCTCCCTAAGGGAAACACGATACAATTTGTTTAAGATAATAACACATAATAAGCCGCAAAGATTCTTGCCGAGGCATTTCTTTAGTCATAGGCAATCTTATTAAAGATGGATGGGGAGAAATTATTACATGGGATGTGGACTCCATTTGGGAGAAGGACTTGTGAGAAATCTAAGAATAAGATTCACATTTCCAGACACTGTTATGGGAAAATATTGGCAGTCATGGTCAATGTTAAAGCCCATTGATTCATCTGACTTCACTAATGCACCTGATTTTGTCCTGACTTTTATGATCTGTGATAGGACACCTAGTAGCCTGTATCAAAATGTCCTTTCTTTATATGATTTTATATTAGCAATTTCTCATAACTAAGAATAAGGAATACAATGTTTCCACTTGCCCAGAGCTCACATTTTTTCATGACTGAGCAACATGACATCCTCACCCTTCCAAAGATCTGTCTAGAGTCCTGTCAGGAGAATAGCGGCAGGAACGTTCAGGTGATGATGACCTTATAGTAGAAGTTGGATGGTATGAGGCTATAAGACTCTGGCGGCGAAGTTCTTGGACTGCACGCTCCCTAAGGAAAACCCAATATAATTTGTTTAGGATAATAACACATAATAAACATCAAAAATTCTTGCCAAGGCGTTTCTTTAGTCATAGGCAAACACAGAGGTTTATGACACCCTCCACTTTAAATGCAAATACAAGTTTATTTAAAATGACACCGGGGGACAGGGTTATATACAGGGAGTCAAACTGTTGTTCAGCCTTTCTTTGGTTCCTTTTTTTTAAAACTTTGGACTGCTCTTAGGTCTTTTAGTTTTCTTCCAGACCACACCCTTCCTACACACACCATCTTTTATATCTCTGTTCTATTGAAGGCTCTCCCACAGTCTAGCATCTCTTTAAACTGCTTCACTTGCAGTTGGTCCTTAGCTAGAACTGTATAACCTTCCCCAACAGGATTTCTTATACAGGAGCACTATGTGTGTCTGAGTTATACACCAGGAGTTTCTATCATTAAACCCCTCAGCAGCTTACAGGGTCCACACTCTCTCTCTTTCATCTGAGAGCCCCCTTTCTCCCCTTCCTCTTCTGGCCAGCAGTTAAAAAACCCCTTTCCAACCATTTTTTCCTCCCTCCAGTTCAAAACTGAAGATTCCAAAACCATTACATCACACACACTCTCTCTCTGCTTCTCTGGTCATGCGACCACTCAGCTGCAGGCTACCTTCCAAGCAGCTGCCTATGCTTGTAAACTTTGCTCTGAGTTACAGATGGACGGGGAGAAAATATTACATGGGTTATAGACTCCATTTGGGAGAAGGACTTGTGAGAAAATTGAGAATAAGATCCAAATTTCCAAACACATTTTATGGGAAAATGTTGGCAGCCAAGGTCAATGTTAAAGTTAAAGCCCATTGATTCACTATTAGGGGTGCGCAAAAAACCTGGGTATTTTTGAGATTCGGGTATACTGAACCCCCAAAATATTGGTATTCAGATTCATGAAATATTCGGGAAACCTGTAATTTTTTTTGCTCCATTATACCTTATGGGGACCATTATAGTCAATGGTCCCCATAGTGTATAATGTAGAATCGATCCAGGGGTATCTGGGGCTCTGGCAAGCCAGCTCACTCGCTAGGTGAACTAGGCATTCACCTAGAGTGCAGGCTGGCCCTTAGGGCGGCAAAATGCCCCCCTCCATGCCCTCTAAGCCGCTGGTGGGACCGCCACTAGTAGCTGCCAGCAGTGCGAGGAAGACGGGGGAGCGGCGGTGGAGGAACCAAGGAGGAGGAGGAAGACTCATGAGCAGGGCTCCTCTGGTCGGAAGGACCCCAGCGCCACGTGGGGGCGGCTGCCGGACATGCAGGACTTCCCAGGGGCTGGGTGCTCTGGTCCCCCCCCAGTCGACCGCGCAGAGCTCCAGGCCCACTGCTTGGGCCAGTCCCGCCGTCTTCCTTCGCCACTTCCCGGGAACGAGCCGCCGTCATGCCCGCGATGCTTCACCGGGCGGGTCCATGTCCCTCGGGGCCGGAGGTGCCCTGAAGAGCTGCATGTGCGCGGTGGAGCAGGAGCCCTGAGTCCCTCAACTGGCCCCGGCATGACACCCCAGCAGAAGGCCAGCCTGCCCCCAGGCCCGAGCGAGAAGGAGTGCCGTCGTCGGGCCCCGCTGTGGAGCCAGGCGAGTGCTGCAGCGGCGGGTGAAGGCCGCAGGGAGGGCCTGGGGGAGCAAGCGAGCCTGGCTCCTGTTCCCGGAGCAAGCAAGCCTGGGGCCGCCCTTGCGCCTGCAGCAGCAGGGAAGGAAGGGTCTCTCAGCTCCCAAGCCTGGCTGAGGGGGGGAGGCTGTTGATTCCTGTGGACGCGGGGCCACGGTTGGGCATTGGCCAGGCCACATCAAGCCAGAGAGTGGGCCTCACCCGCTGTGCCTTCCAGGCCATTCAGAGCCACGGACCCTGCTGGGATCAGCCAAGCTCCGGGACGCCGGCAAAGGGAAGCCTCCTCCCTGTCCGGGGGCAAAAGCTTCAAAGGGAGGTGAGAGAGAGAGAGAGAGAGAGAGAGAGAGAGAGAGAGAGAGAGAGAGAGAGAGAGAGAGGGAGAGAGGGGGGGGGGGGAGAAGA
>NW_015173172.1:218127-238176 GCF_001447785.1 Gekko japonicus | reverse complement strand
GGGGGGGGGGGGGTGCCCTTCAAGACCTCCCTGGAATCGACTCGACCACGATGTCGCCTAGCTTAGCTCCGACTCAGGCTTAGCTCTGACCCAACTTAGCTCCAACCATTGAAACCCAATGGAAGAAAAAAGGCATTTAAAGGGCTTGTGGTTCCTTTGAATGCCTTCTCCAAGCTGTGAGACTCTGGCTTCAAGAATGCCGAAGACGTTTAAAGAACTTGCAGTCCCTTTAAAACACCTCGCAGGTGAACTCACCAGCCCAGGATCAGCTGCAGTGGCAGAAGCTCAAAGCTCCATCTTACCTCGGCTTGGGCTGCCTGGCTCCTCTTGCAGCTCAGTTGAAACTGAGCTGCAAAAGGAGCCAGCCCTAGCCAAGGCACCACAGAGCTCTGAGCTCCTGCTGGCCCCAGCCAATCCAGGGCAGGCTACTCTTGCAGCACTGTTTAAACTGAGCTGCAATAGAAGTCAGTCAGTCTCAGTCAAGGCAGCATGGAGCTGTCAGCTCTTGCTGCCCTGGCCGATCCTGGGCTGTTTCCTCTTGCAGCTTCACTTAAACAGCTCTCAGCTCTGTGCTGCTTCAGTTGGGACTGGCTCATGAAGAGCTGAGTACATCTGAATAAAAGCCGGGGGGGGGGGAATTGGCTTTTTTTTGGGGCTCAGCTAAAGCAATAGGACCAAAACTAGTGTTATATGGTTTCTATAGCCAGGTGCCCAACTATTGGTCGGTGCCCAATAGTTAGTTCCAGGCTAACTATTTGCACACACCCCACCCCCCCACACACTGCTAATCAATTTTCAAAAACACATGAATTGTAGGAAAAATGAAAAGCATAAAACTTGAAATTGCGCCCAGACCTCAGGCATGTGCAGGAACCCCACCACGCATGCCCAGAGGGGTGCACGCGGACATCCCGCCAGTTCCTTCAAACCGCCACAAATCAACCCTTATGAAAAATGTAGAAGCTGACAGCAGCGGGGAAAGAGGGCGGGTGGTGTGAATGCACAGATGACTACTCGAAGATCACCAGTTACAGGTAAGCAACCTGTTTCTCTTTGACGTGGTCTCTGTGCTTCACACCCATGGGAGATTAGCGAGCAGTAGTCTACCTGGAGGAGGGTGCTGGCAGGCCCTTTACTGCGTAGCCAAAGATAGAATTGACGTCCCATGTTGGTATTGGTGTTCGTACGGACGTCTAGGGCACAGTGCCTGATGAAGGTGTTAGGCGTGGCCCACGTAGCGGCTTTGCAAATGTCCGTCAGTGGCACTCCCTGGAGGAAGGCAGTAGAAGTCGCGACAGCCCTGGTAGAATGAGCCTTGATAGGGCCAGGCAATGGCTGTTTGGCGATCTGGTAACACAGACGGATGAGACCCACAATCCACTTTGACAGGCGATGAGCCGTGATGCGAGTGCCAAGCCGTGCTGATGCGTAAGAGACAAACAGTTGTGAGTCTCGTCTAGTTGGGTGTGTTCTATTGAGGTAGAACAGGAGAGCCCACTTCACATCTAAAGTGTGTAATAGTTTGTCTTCCGCTGATGTCGGATTAGGGAAAAAATCAGGGAGGAAGACCTCTGCCTGCAGGTGGAACTCTGACACCACCTTCGGCAGGAAGGAGATGTCCGGGACGAGGGGGACTCCGTCTGGCAAAAACGACAGGTAAGGTGTATCGTGCCGGAAAGCCAATATTTCTCCCACTCGTCTAGCTGAGGTGACAGCAATTAAAAAGGCCGTTTTCCATGCTAGAAGTTTGAGGTCGCATGTCGCGAGCGGCTCAAAGGGCTTTCTCGTGAGCTGGCGGAGAACTAGAGGAAGGTCCCAGGGAGTGACTGGAGTTTTTACAGGAGGGTAGAGACGCAATAAACCTTTTAAAAAACGTTTTGAAATTGGATGTGAAAACAAAGTACATCCGTCAACTGGAACATGGTAGGCTGAAAGAGCGGCCAAATAAACTCTCAACGATGAATGGGAAAGTCCTGAGTTAGCTAGGGAGAGGAGGAATTGGAAAACTCGTTCGAGCCCCACTGAGGTGGCTCGAGGGGCGTCATCACCTAGGGAAGAACAGAACCTTCGCCACTTATATTTGTAGGACCTCCGCATAATAGGTTTCCTGGAATTCAAAAGAACGTTCGCTACGCGGGCAGAGAAGCCGATATTCTCCATGCCGTCAGTTTCAATTGTGGTATGTCGTGATGTAGGAGAGGGGAGTAGGGGAGGAGGAGGAGGTCCTGAGACGGAGGAAATTGATGGTATTTCCCTTCTGATAACTCGAGAACTGTTGAAAACCAAGGTTGTCTCGGCCACCATGGGGCTATTAAGATGCCGTCCACGGCGTCTCTGAGTATTTTGCGGATCACTCTCAGAAGCAGAGGTAAGGGAGGGAAACAGGTAAAGAAGTCCTGTGGACCAAGGATAAAGGAGACCGTCTCCCAGAGACTGTGGGTCCCTGCCTCCTCGACTGCAGAACAGAGGGCACTGTTTGTTGTTTCTTGTGGCAAAGACATCGACTTGGGGAACTCCCCACTTGTGGAAGAGTGGGAGGAGGTATGTTGGGTTCATCCCCCACTTGTGAAGGCTGAGTCTTGCTCAACTTAGATGGTCTGCCTGCACGTTCATGTGTCCGGGAATGTGAGTGGCCATGAGGAAAATGTTGTTGGCTATGCAAAGCTCCCACAACTGGATGGCAAGGTTGCAGAGGCGTAGGGAAACAGTGCCTCCCTGTCTGTTGACATAAGAGAGCACCGTGGTGTTGTCTGTGAGGACCGTGATACATTTTCCCTTGATTAAGGGTAGGAAGCTGGTGACAGCGTGTTGCATAGCCAGGAGTTCTAGGAAGTTTATGTGTCGCTTCCTCATCTGCGCATCCCATTTGTCTCCAACAGAAAGGCCCATGGAGTGCGCCCCCCATCCTGTCAGGGAAGCGTCCGTCGTTATGGTGACTTCGGGTGACGGAGGGTGGAAGGGTGCTCCCTGGAAGATATTCGAAGGGACAGTCCATCAAAGTAAAGAGTCCTGTATGCTGGAAAGAGGGGATAGGAGGACGGTGTGTGCGTTTTTCGACAGGTCGTAGTTGTGGATAAACCAGAGTTGTAAAGGATGCATTTTGAGTCTGGCAAAGATGAGAACCGACGTAGTTGCAGCCATCAGGCCAAGCAGCCTCTGAATTTGGAAAGCAGTGACGGTGAGTTGGGTACGGATGACGGTGGCTAAGGAAATGATATCTGCCGCCATGTCGTGGGGCAGGTAAGGCATGCATGTCTTGGAATCGAGTATAGTGCCTATGTACTATATTCTCTGGACCGGATACAATTGAGACTTTTGTTGATTGACTCGTAGGCCCAGATTTTCCAATAGTGCTAGAGTCTCTGTGACGTTTGAGACCAGGGCATTCTTGGAAGGTGCTACCAGAAGCCAATCGTCAATATATGGGTAGATGGAGACACCCCAGAGACGAAGGAAAGCTGCAACCACAATCATAGTCTTTGTGAAGACTCTTGGGGCGCTGGACAGGCCGAATGGAAGGGCCATATACTGGTAATGCTGTTGACCAATCGCAAAGTGTAGGTATTGGCGGTGGGAGGGGTTGATGGTAATGTGGAAGTACGCACCTTGGAGGTCGAGGGTGGCCATCCAGACGTGTTTCCGAAGTAATGGCATGATCTGTTGTAGGGACACCATGCGGAAGCGGTGGTAGGTCACAAAACGGTTCAGTTCCCTTAGATCTAATATGGGTTGAACGCCTCCATCTCGCTTAGGGACTGTGAAGTATCGGGAATAAAACCCCGTCCCGTGGAGGTGTGGTGGTATATGTTCGATGGCTCCCTTCTGCAGAAGGATGGACACCTCCTCTAGGAGAGGTGGGGAAGGGGGCGTGGAGACGACGACAGGAGTATTGGGGTTCTGGTGAAACTGGATTTGGTAGCCTCGGGTCAAGATGGACAGAACCCACTTGTCCGAGGTGATGTGACGCCAAGTTTGAAGAAAAGGTGACAGACGGGTTTGAGCTGACTCGGTGACTGGGAAGTCAAAAGCCCTGCTTGGAGGTTTTAGACCGTTTGGTGCGGGAAGATTGTTGCCCGGAACCGAATCTAGGTTTCTGGAAGGTGGATTTTTGGCCTCCCGCAGATGTTCACGGTCTCCATTGTGTGTCCGGAGACTGACGACTTGGGATACACCTCTGCCAGGATCTTGACCAGGTGCGGGGATGGTATTGTTGCCTCACAGAGGATGACACTCCTAGAACTCAATAAGCTTCTATGCTTTTATCTAATTCTTGTAAAGTAGAATCAGTTGTGGCATTGAAAAGTCCCAGGCCATCAAATTATTGCAGATGCCATCGTTCTGGAGGATGCCTCGAGGACATGTTTAGTAGTGTTGAGCTGTTGTTTTGCCAACACCATGCCTTCCTTTTGGATGACTTTAGCTGCCTGGAGTTTGTCTTCTGGGAGGTGGGTTAGAAGTTCGGAGAACCATTCCCAGAGAGTATATTGATACCTATTCATGCAGGCCAGGTAGTTAGTGGCCTTGACTCCCAATGCTCCCGTGGAGTAGAAGCGTCTGCCAAAGTCATCCAATTTCTTACCCTCCTTGTCAGAAGGAGCGGAATGTGTCCTCTTGGATTTAGAGGAAGATGTTATCACCATCGAATTTGGCTGAGGGTGCAAAAATAGGAATTCGGCATCTGCCTCTTGGACCCTAGACATGTGGTCCAGTCGTCTCGTGGACACTGGGGCTGACGAGGGTTTTAGCCATGGTGCCTTTGCTGCCTGCAGAAGGACTGAAGACATGGGCAGTGCCAAGGTGGAAGAGGTATCAAGCTGGACTATAAAAAAACGGCATCTGTTGCCTGCGGATGTTGCTGGACAACAGAGAGGCCTAAAGAGTGGGCTATTCTTTTGACTAAATCTGTGTATGACGTAAGGTTGTCTGATGGGGAGATGGGTAGGTCCTCAGCGACATCCTGGTTGGGAGATTTATGGTCAGGAGAGATATGAGCCTCAGATGCTTCCGTATCGGAATCTTCTTCCATGGAGTCAGAGGAGTCTTGGTGTGGTATTTGGACCAAAGTGTCCTCTTGACAAGCTATGGGTTTTGTTGGAACGACAGGGTTTGGAGTGACCTGAGGGTTGGGAGGATGACTTGGTTCCAGACTATGGTGGGAAGGGTCATCTGCAAGAGGATGAGACAGAGATGCCGAAGGTCTCGACTTGTGGGGCGACCTCGATCTATGAACAGAGTGGGACGAATAGCCCGCCGGAGTCAACCACGGGATGAATGGTGGATAAGCCTCGTACAGGTACCTCAACTGTCGTTGATCCCACGATATCGGTGGTGGAGGGGGCATGAAGACTCGGGGGGACCGACTTCTGGACCGTGGACATCTGGGAGACAAAGTAATAGCCTGTCTGTGAGAACCGTCCCTGTAGTTTCGGTCGTCGATATCGACAGATTGGACATGGAGACGCAGAGGATGACATCGCGTACTGCAAGAAACGTGTCGGTACCGACGTGTTTCCACATCGGGAGCCTTCGATATCATCGATGCCGGCGAAGTCGAAGGAGAGGGGAAGGCTCTGCACCCATTTGGTGACTTAGGAGCTCCACCGTGTCGATGTCGGAGTAAGGACGCTCCACTTGTTGGATGGGGGAATCCAGTAGTTGGTCGGTATCGGCGGAGGGAGTTGGGCCTCCGATATCGATACTGCTGTTGGAGAAGGAGGCACTATAGGGGCATCACCCAGTGCATGCAATGCTTCCTTCCCCTTCTTCGCTGCCTTAAGGGACTTTGAGGTGCCCTTCTTCACGGACTTATGATCTTTACTTGCCTTGGCTTTCTTCCTGATCGGCGTGGAAGCGGAAGATTGCGCCTTCGATGCCTGGAGGTTCGGTGTTGGGCGATCGGCATCGGAGGCAGGTCTCGATGCCGGAACTGTCGACGTTGATGGTCTCTCCTCCATCGCTGAGGTAGGAGTAAGGGCCGATTCAAGCAGCGCTACTTTAAGGCGCGCAGCTCAGTTTTCCCGCATTTTTTTTTCCAATTTCAAAAGTTTTATTAATAAATATATATATATATACACATAACGATACAATAAGCTATAATCCATGAAAAGGACAAACTGTATCAAAATAACAGTATAACAATAACTATAACACTATAGTCTTACATTAGTTCTATTATATAACCATAAATAATCGAGTATCAACATGAATACAACAACTAACATAAACAAAATTTATGACCCTTGCGACATGAATAAACCACTTATATTCCCTATAAATTTAAAACAGGGCTATTATTTCTTGGTATCTTCCTGGTATAGAGAAAGAGGAGGCACTTTTTTTCGAAAGTGTGTCCTCAGTGAAGTTTGCCCATTTGGAATAAAATAAAGCTTGTTTCCGATAACTATTGTTGGTTGGTAATGATGTTGATATTTTTTCTAAAGCATAGTATTCCCATATTGTAGAGTACCATTGGTGTAATGTCAGTGAATTGGAACTCTTCCAATTACTTGTTATGACAGATTTGGCCGCCATCAACAGCGTAGAGAGGAAGTCTTTAGTACTATGAGGGATATCCATTCCTTGCCAAAGATCAAGTAACATAATTTCAGGAGATAAAGGTAAGTCTATGTTTGCTATATTTTTAATGGTTTGTTTAATAGTTATCCAAAATGGTTTTATTTTTTTGCAGGTCCACCAACAGTGAAAGTAATTAGCATTCTCTCCACATCCTCGCCAGCACAAAGGTGAGTAGTCGTCATTAATCTGGTTTAATTTTATGGGAGTATAATACCATCGTAATATCAATTTTAATGCTTGGGCTTTGATATTTAATGAACTAGAAGTCATGCTTGGGGATGTCCAGATTTTGTTCCAGGTTTCGTCTGTTAAGGGAATTGCACAATCAGCATTCCAAGCCAATTGGTATGTTGTAAATGGTTCCATTACATTCTGTATTAGTTCTTTATAACATAAAGATATCAAACCTTTACAAGCTGATTTACCCAAGCTCAACAGTTTTTCAAAAAAGGTGAGGGGTCTGTGGGGCTGTTTCTTGTTAAAAATAGAATGCCATAGATGATCAACCTGCTGGTATTCAAGCCATGGTATCTTGCATTTATATTTCTGTTCTAAGTCTTCCTTCTTTAGCATAATATAGTTAGTGCTAATATCTTTAAAACTGTTAAACTTGTTTTTCTTCCAGATGGAGAATGCTGCGCTTGATAGACCAGGTTCAAACCATGATTGTCTCGTAAAGCAGGTAAGTAATGAGGGTTCCGGGGCTATTATTGGGCGTAGTTTGTCCCATATTGTCAAGGTGTTTTTAAGGAATAAGTTTTTTTCAATATCAGGGGACCTTTTAGATTTTCTCTCCCATAAGGTTTCCTGAAAAGTGTTGTTTTCCATATAAATCTGCTCTATGAGCTTCCAGTCTGCTACATAGTTTTCATTGTATTGTTTTATAAGACCCATCAGAGTGGCACTTTCATGGTAGAGTTTTAGATCTGGGAGAGATAATCCCCCATGCTGTGGTAGTCTTCTCAGTGTTAGATAGCTCACTCTGTGGGTAGATTTGTTCCAAATATATTTTGTAAACTCTCTTTGCCACTGTTTAAATTTCGCTGATGGTATTGATATGGGAATCGTTCTAAATAAGTAAAGAAATTTCGGAAAAATAAAGGAATTTAAAATTTGTACCTTTTCAATCCAGGTAAGTAATGGTGCAGACGGAAGTGTATACAAACTCCCCAGGCTTTTGGCGGCTTCCTCATAATTCGTTTTAAACAGATCAGCCAGATTACGCGGGATCTTTATTCCTAAATATTTCCATTCCTGTTTTGCCCAAGTAAAATTGTAGGTATTCGATATATAGGACTTATCATTATCAGACAGTTTCATTGGGTAAATAATTGACTTTGAATTATTTACTTTTAGCCCTGAAATGGTACCAAACTGGGAAAGGATTTCTTGAACCTCGGGAAGTGATGTTGTGGGATTAGTTAGGTACAATGTCATGTCATCTGCAAATAAGCTTAATTTTATATGATGGTCTTTGATTTTAATGCCAGATATTTTGAAACTAGATCTAATTGCATTAGCCAACGGCTTAACAGCTATGGCAAATAGCAGTGGGGAAATGGGACATCCCTGTCTCGTTCCTCTTGATAATGTGAATTGATCCGAGTGTATATTATTTGTTTGGATAATTGCTTTGGGGGAGTCATAGATGGAATCTAATAGCTTTATAAATTTCGAACCAAAATTCATGGAATCCATAACTTGTTTAAGGTAACTGATTTCTAAACTGTCAAATGCTTTCTCAAAATCTATCGAAAAGATAAATGATGATTCAATACTGAATTGTCTACAATATTGAATTATATTTAGGGCTTTTCGTGTGTTGTCTGTTATTTCCCTGGTGGGAATAAATCCTGTTTGATCCGGGTTTATATAGGTTGCTATAATCCTACCCAATCTAGCTGCCATTGTGGCTGTAAAGATTTTATAATCCTGGTTTAATAAGGATATTGGTCTATATGATCCCATGTGGGTTGTATCTTTTTCAGGCTTTGGGATCAGTATGATTTTAGCATCCTGCCAGGTAGGCGGCATGACCCCTTCTTCCAAAACTTTGTTGCAGATTTGAGTTAATGATTCTATTAAAAAAGGCGAATTTTTTTTATAAAATTCAGCATTAAAGCCATCCGTGCCCGGTGATTTGCCATTTTTCAGTTTCTTTATAGTTGCTAAAATTTCAGAGGTAGTTATAGGTTTCTCTAGCCAAAGTTTATGTTCCTCAGAGATAGGTTTTTGGATGGGATATGACTTAAAAAAATTATATATTACTTCCTTTGAGGGGTTGGATGATGTATATAATGATTTATAGTATTCTAGAAAGGCTTTCGATATTTCAAAAGGAGTATGAACTAATTGACCAGCTTTGTTTTTGATTGCATGTATTGTGTTGTCATTTAACCGCTTTTTAAATTTCCATGCTAACAACTTAAGTGTCTGTGGAGTTTTATACCAATATTTCTGCTTGGTATAGGCAATCTTCTTTTGGATTGATGTTACCTCCATAGATTCTAGTTTTTTCCTTTCTAGTATGAGTGATTTATATGTGCGTTTATTACCATATTTTTGGAATTCTTTTTCTAAATGTGTTATTCTTTGTGTTAATTCTTGCCGTAATTTGGTTTTTTCTTTTTTATAGGTTGATGCAATGGCTATGAATTTTCCACGCAGGACGGCCTTTAAAGTGTCCCAAACTATGTGGGATGGTACTCCACATGAATTATTATTTTTCATAAATTCCTTGATTTCTTCTTGTATGGAATCTGTAATTGATTGGGATAATAAAAGTTTTGAATTTAGTCTCCATGAAAA
This sequence comes from Gekko japonicus, assembly GCF_001447785.1. Taxonomy (NCBI): domain Eukaryota; kingdom Metazoa; phylum Chordata; class Lepidosauria; order Squamata; family Gekkonidae; genus Gekko; species Gekko japonicus. Next base: position 228,792 of record NW_015173172.1, on the reverse strand, counting down.
TGATTGTGGTGTTTGATCTTTATCCTCCATCCAGCCTTCGACCCAAGAATGGTCTGACCAGAGTTTTGCCCCAATATTGGCTTCATAAAAAGATGATGACAATGAAGTGGATACTAGAATATAATCGATTCTAGTGTGTGTTTGGAACCTGGGAGAAAAATAAGTAAAGTCCTTAAGGGTCGGGTTTAGTTGTCTCCATATGTCTATTAAATTAAATTGATGGAATAGCCTAATTAAGTCTGTTTGATTAGAATGTTTGCATCTTGCTTTGAGTGGTATTGCTTTACTATGATGTGTAGTTTTATCCATACATTCATCGGCAATGTGATTTAGATCTCCACCAATTATGCATGGTGCTGAACTAAATGCATCTAATTGTAATAAAGTCTTTCTAACGAAGTCTAGCTGTTCTTTATTTGGTGCGTAGATGGATGCCAAAGTGATATCCTTACCATTCAAAGAGCCATTTAAAAAAACATACCGTCCAGTAACATCTTTTTCTATTTTATTTAGGGAAAATCTAACCGATTTATGTATTAGTATGGCCACACCTCTAGACTTAGAGGAGCCCTGAGCCTGAAATTGGTGGGAAAATTTAACTGAAGAAAAGATCTTGTCTAGATTATTCTTAAGATGGGTCTCTTGTAAAAAAATTACCTGGGCTTGTTGTCTTAAAAGTGCTGTCATCACCCTTTTTCTTTTTATAGGCGAGTTCAAACCTCGGCAGTTTAAAGAAAAAAACTTAATATTACTATTTAAATTTGCAGCCATTCTTCTATTAAAAGGGGCAGATGTATTGCTAGCCCTAATACTCTCCATTGAGGTACCGTGACAATAAAAACCAGTCTGAAAGATATATGACTCCCATAAGGCAGGTCAATAAGGAAGAACACCAGAACAAGCATAGAAAAAAGCCTCAAGCCTGTAATAATACATCTTGTAAAGGGTCTTAACATTTCTAACATTAACATTAACAGAACAAAATACAGAATCATCTCTTGGACTCTGTAGTCCCTTTCTCTCAGGGAGTTAACTGCTATTCTGATTAAAGCAAAATTATGTAAAAAATATATGTGGGGGGGACAATAATGTGTCTCCTTTAGTCACCCCTGTTTATATATTAATATAGAACGCATTCAGTATTCTTGGACTAATATTTTCCTGAAACAATTAACTAAAACAGCTTCAAACATCAGGAAGCAACATAGTCAAGGAGATGTGGCCTGAGCTTAAAAAACCATTAAGACATGTCAAAATGCTTGGGAAGAAAGACAGTTTTGTATATTAAGCTTTACCAACAGAAAATGGAAAAAATGTTTCTATTGTTTCCACTCTAGTAGATCAAGCTTATAAAATGAAGAGGCTATTCTCCTCCAGTTCTTCCATGCCTTTTGCAATGTTTCAATAACATTGTGGAACTATCATACAAAACTAGCATAGTAGCCATAATATGCCCTCTTACAGGGTATGGTGAGATTATCTGGGTGCATTTAAAATTTTGAAAAAGGAAATAAGAGAAAGGAGAAAAAACATTAAGGGGTTGTTATGAAAGCTTTGTAATTACCCCTCCCTCCTCTCCTCCCCCTCCCATTACTTAATTTTTAAAAAAGAGGGAAAAAAGATAAGAAAAAATAAAAAGGTGGGTTATATCAGAGGGACATTGAAGTTGCTATAATTTTCTTCCCCTCTTCCCCCCCCCCTGTTACTAGCGTCCCATTATCCATATACCTAAACTTCCTGGATTATTTAAAATAATGGCTCTAGAGTGCTTTTGTACAGGTCATAATAGAAGCAATTAGGCACGTTTAAAAAAATAAACGGTTGGAAGAATAGAGTGAAGGGAAAAGAGCACCCCATGAAGTTGCTATGAAGTGTTAACAGATCCCCCCCCCCTTCCTGGATTACTTAAAATAGTGGCTCTAGAGTGCTTTTGTACAGGGCATAAGAGAAACAATTAGGCACATTTAAAAAATAAAAGGTTAAAAGAATAGAGTGAAGGGAAAGGAGCACCCCATCAGGTTGCTATAAAATGTTTGCAGATTCCCCCCCCTTCCCCCGCTACTTCCCGATAGTTGGCTAGTAGAGAGGAAGATAAAAAGGTAGAAAAAAAATGAGAAGGGGGGAAACATCTGAAGGGCATTAATTCTTTAAAAAGAAGAAAATAAAGAGAAAGAGAAAATGGAAAGAAGGAAATAGGAGAAGAGGGGAAGGGAGAGAACATCAGATGGACATTAAAACTACAAAACATTTTGCTGTCTATCTCCCTCCCTCTCTAGCGTTCCAATATCTAAATACCCAAACATTATGTAAACAACTTTTAAATTACTTAGGCAGTATTCGTATCAAGTTTTTAAGCACCACAGGCTTAAGGATCCGATAAGCTGCTTCCAGTCACGCTTGAAAACGAAAGTTCTCCATGCTCGATTGTTTCAAGCTACAAAAGGAGCTGACTTAGTGAAGAGGTATTTAGGGAAACTTAAGTCTCCGGTCTTTTTTTCCTCATGCTTTACACCAGCGGGACGATGTTTGTTCCCTTGTTATAGGTGGATCTTCTAAGTTGAGGTCTGCAGGTGGTTGGATTTGAAGATTTTGGAGTAGTTTTAAGCCTGAGTTAATGTCTGTTGCTAGGAAGGTGGAGCCGTTTGCCGTCACTTGGAGTTTGCAGTAAGCCGACCATCGGTAAGTGATCTGGGCTTCATTAAGCGCTTGTATGATTGGTTTGAGTTGTCGTCTGCGTTGTAGTGTTTCATCTGAGAGATCTTGGAAAAGCTGTATTTTGTTGCCTTCAATGCTTAGTGAGCCATTTGATCTTGCAGTGGCTAGAATTTTATATTTTATGTTAGAATCCATGAGTTTAATGACAATGTCTCTCGGCAAGTTCGATTGCCTTTGTTTAGCATTGCCTAAACGATAGGCTGTTTCAATTAACGTTTGTTTGCCTGGTTCTATTTTTAAAAGTTTTTCTAGCCACATTGTTAGGAAAGGTTTCAAGTCAGCTGGTCTTACCAGTTCCTCCCTCACGTAGCTTCAAATTGTGGATTTTAAGTTGGTTTTCCAGCATTAGGATCTTTTCCGTGGCCCATTCGTCTTTATTGTAAAAGTACATGGAGTCATCTTGTAAAGCTAAGGTCGCCTCCATGGCCGTGTCAGCCAGCTGCGCAGCTTGTTCCACTGACTGCTTGAGTTCAACAATGTGAGCAGTTACTGGTTTAAGCAATTCAGTCATTGCTGCCGTCATTGTTGCCGTCACGTTGCGCTCCATAGCTTGCAATGAATCATGAAACTCACGACGTGAGATCCCCAGGCCTTCAGGCTCTTGCTCCACCACGCTCGCCGCCATTTTAGGGTCTAGATCGTCACTCAGGGCCTCGGGCTGTTTTGCCTTATTTCGGGTAAAATACGAGGAAACCGTTGATTTTCCTGTTGATTTTCCTTTTTGCTTGTGATTAAAGTTCTTGCCTGTTCCTCGGCGCATGGATGCGTGCCAAGAATACCGAATTTAAAGCTTTTGAGAGGGGTTCTTTGCAGGAGACTAATGCTTAGGCGTCCATCTTGTAACGCTCCGATGCCACGCCCCCCCAGTTTTCCCGCATTTGATTAGAAAAACGAGCACAGTGACGACAGGACTCTGGCCGGTGAGACTCTACAAGACAAAAAATGCAGAGGGTATGATGGTCGAGAGGAGCAAGTTTGCTACCGCAACCCTTGCACTTATTGAAAAATCCCCACTTCTCCATAAAAGAAAGCGAAGAAGAGGGAACATTTGAGGGGGGGGGACACATGTCACCCGAAGGCCTGAGGTAATCGGTAAACTCCCCCTCAACAAAAAATAAAGATGTTTTAAAAAATTTTTTTGAAGAACAAACAAATAAAAAGAGAGATAGGAAAATCAAAATAAGAAAATAACTCTTAAGAGCTGTGAGGCGAGTAGCCAAAAGTGAACCGATCTGACAGATGAAAAAGAGGTCTACTCAGTGTGCCGGTAAGAAAGGAACTGGCGGGATGTCCGCGCCCACCCCTCTGGGCATGCACAGTGGGGTTCCTGCGCATGCCCGAGGGACTGGGCGTTAAAATTTGTTAAAACAGCTTGCTACAACACCAATCGATCCAGCGCATGTGCACTAGATCCCATGGGTGTGAAGCACAGAGACCACGTCGAAGATCAAGGAAAAAACCTGAAGAGAAATCTGAAGAGCCTCTGAGGAAAATAGCTACCAACTTGACCGACAAAAGGAAAGTGCTTCCAGCGTGGCAGAAAGAAAGGAACTGGCGAAATGTCCACGCCCACCCCTCTGGGCATGCGTGGTGGGGTTCCTGCGCATGCCTGAGGTCTGGGCACGAAAATCCGTTAAGAGCTTGCTACAACACCGATTGATCCAGTGCTGGCGCACTGTATCCCATGGGTGTGAAGCACAGAGACCACATCGAAGATCTGCTGTTTACATGTCCTACCATATTGTTATTCCAGTCTTGCTATATTTATTGCTCAGTTACTTATGCATCTTGACTCTAATCATCTCTTCCTGACAACTAACTCCCCCCACCTGCATGTAATGTTTGAGGAAATCTGTTCCAATGTATGTGAAGAAGTGTGCACATGCTGAGTCTCTGTTCTCGGATGTACCCAGGGCTGAACTTGGTTTGTTTGGGGGTTAGGGCTAGGTTGCTTTCTACCTCTGTAATATCATTTTCTGCATTGGTTGACATACCAAGTGTAATTATTTTTGCTGTTTCAAATTGCTGTAATCCTAGTTTTATAGCATTGTTTAGTAGATGTCTAATGTGAATTGTTGCATTGACTTACACTATGACCAATTTCCCACTAGCTGCTGCTCCATCCTCGCTCTTCCTTTCCCCTGATTCTATGTGTCAATTTCCCACTACTTGCTGTGCGGCCGCATTTTGCCCTGCAGCTTCACCCAATTTCCCCGTCTTCTCGATCCTCAAAAAACAGGATTGAGAAGACGCGGGGGAAATCAGGCGAAGCTGCGGGGCAAAATGCGGCCGCACAGCAAGTAGTGGGAGATTGACCACGTAGAATCAGAGTGAAAGGAAGAGCGAGGACGAAGCAGTGGCTAGTGGGAAATTGGTGTATGTAACCCATTTTGAGTCTCAGTGAGAAAGGTAGACCATATATAAAGTAAATAAAATAAATGAAGTACATAGTATCAGGCTGTGAGTAGGATTCTTTTCCAAGTGAATAAACATAGGCTTAAGCAACAGTGGCATGATCCCTGAGGTGCCCACAAGTAGGATCTTCTCCCAGCAATTTTCAATCCTCAGAGCAAACACGAAACACCAACCCTCCCCTCTGTGAATAAGATTCCTGTGGGTTAGTATATATTAGCCAAAGATTTGTGCTCACTTACCTCTGGACCTAAATTCCTTATTATATGTCTCTTGTCAAAAATAATTTCCCTAGCAATAAGAATTCTACAGGACTATTGTGAAACACTGACCTATTCTTCTCTCTGTCTTTTTCTTTACTTCTGAGCCTGCTACAACACCTTTCTTATCCCTTCATTCCTTAATCTCACTCTGTTTACTCCAACATGATTTCACTCCCCTCAATAGACGTGTGACATATTTCATACCCTAATGTTGATTGTCAGTTCTACGCCCCTCTGAGGTCTGTGCTCTGGGCAGTTGCCTAGTTGGTGTAATGGTAGCACTGGCCCTGCCTATAGCAAATTCCAATTAAAACTTGTTAGCTGTGTTTTGAGCCAGATGAAGTTTCTTGCCATTCTTTTTTATATATATATAATTATTATTATTTTAAACAAAACAAGCAAACATACATGAGAGTAATCATACCAATATTATGTCTCTTGAACTACCTCATGCATACATATCTAATTATCTTATTACCATAAAGCTAATTAAAATCTTTGCAATTCTATATTTTAACAATACATTTTTTCTTCTATTTAAGCATTATCTAAGCATTCCATTATAGTTTTCTATAGTTTTAAGTATACCTTGGAATTTCATGAACATTTGAAATCATATATAGAATCTCTTATCTTCCTTGTTGTTTTACCATCTGTTATAAACATCACCCGAACATTTTAAATTAATCTTCCATGCATTTAGTATACTTTAAAGTTTTAAATAAGCTTCCCTAGGCCATCTTTGACATTTATAATCACATATTCTTCTTGAAGGTTACCAAAACATTTTATCTTAGTCTTCTACTAAATACCTTTAGTATGCATTAATATTTTATGGTTATGTAGGAGGCGCCAGTCACTGCTTAAATGATTTTTAATTGATTATTGTTGCTTTAAAAAAGGAAACCTATGGGATAAAATTCTTTGGGTTTTTGCTGGAGAAATTAACATCCTATTTTAGAATTCTAGAAATACTAAGTAATGTAAATCATGTTTTCCAACACTTGTTTTAACAAAAAAGGGAGTATTTGAGATTTATTAGCAGATGTTGTGATGTTACCTCTTTAATGGGAATTATTGCAACCAACTTTTAGAACCTGTCAAGTATCTGAAGATTTATTATGAAAATCCTGCTAGTAACTTCAAAGGAATAGGGAGTCGTGTTCTTTGAAGTGCAGGTGTGATCCTCCCTTATTAAAGTTTTTGCCAATTTCCCAGGTCAAGTTGACCTGACCAGACACGGCTTAAGCCAAAGAGTAGGGTTAAGTGAAGTGCAGTTATATTCTCTATATTATGTTCTCCTGAGTACCATAAGCTGACAATAAGAGCTTATAGTTAAATGAGAGAAGTTCAGATCATGTTTATATTCTAACATACTGAATTATCAGATGCTTTACTCTATATATGTGTGTATTGTATAAGAAGGGATTACTCTGTTTGCATTTTTAAAAACTGGAATAACAGAAAACTTTGTTTGTTAGTGGCTAATTGGGAAAGCTTGTATCACTGCCAATTGCGCTCTCTCTCTTACTTCAAAGAGAAGAGCTTACCAAGGTTAAAATGACAGTTATGTATGTATTGTAACAAAGAGAAATCTAAATGCTTTGTTTGTAAAAGATGTTTGTAAAAGGCTAAAGCTTCAACAAGTCTGAGTTTTGTTAGCTTGAGACAGGGGACTGCTTGCCTGGAGAGAAATCATTATACACGAACAGGTGTACAAATGACCCAGCTGAACTAAGTTGAGAAGGCTAACGGGAGGAGTATGTCTTTTTGAAGTTTCAGGGAGGAACCAGCTATTGAGTTCAGCCAAAACAAAAGTCATTAAATCATGCACATTTGCCAATTAGAAGGCACAGGTGGGCATTAAATCATGACTCTTGGCACCGATTAAAAAGGGTCAATTATTTGTATTGTAGAACAGTGACTCCTACAGGCTAAACTGAGCTATGTGTTTTACTTCAATTTTAGCTGAACAAGCTTCATGAAATAATCAAAAATAATTCTGTAAAATTTCCTGATGAACCAAAATGAAGAGTAAGGTGTAAATCAATACATTTATAAGAGCTTAATGCTACAAGGTATTTTGAAACACTGAAAAAATTCATGTAAAAAGTTTAATGTTTTAGAATGTCATTGTAATGATATGTTTTCATACCTGTTTGTGAAAATAAGTTTATAAAATGCTTTAAGGTATTTTTATATGCATGTATTAAGTGTAAAGAAGAACTGAGTTTGTAGAATCTTGTAACTGAACTGACAATGTAATACTGAGAATGAACCCAGCCTGAAAAGTTCAGTCAGAGGTAGCAGGAGTCTGGGAGTAGTAAATGACGTCGTAAATTAGAAATAATGAACTGCACCTGTGTTGTAGGAGTAGGAAACTCAGCCAGCTACCATCCTGTGTGCCAAATATGTGATCGGTGACTGACGAGACAAAGAAAACTGAACTGAGCATGTCTACATGATATCAGTGATGCTGTAAAGTGAGGAGGAGTAAAAAGAGTATATAAGCCTGCTCATTGCATCTGCTTGTCGAACACCCAGGCTGAATTAAGCTGTAGGGGGTTCCTTATTTGAATAAATACTTTGTATTACCCTTTACTGCCTGGATGATTGTTTTCACTATGTGGTTTATTGGCTAGCCAAAAAAACAGCAAATAACAACTGTGTACTGCACAAACCTGCACCAAAGTTAACAAAAAGAGACTTCATCACAAAGGTAATTCAACACGTATAATCCATCATAGGAAAATACAAAAGTCCACAATATCCCAAAGGAAAAGAACAAAGTCCAGAATAGAAATCTCTCAAAGGGAAACAATGAAGTCTGGAATAGATATCAATACTTTTCCTAGGTATTGTTCAGTGTTTTGGACTTCTGGTTCTTCCTCAGGAACAAAAAGCCACTACAGGAAGTCACATTGCAATTTCTTAACAGGCAAAGTTTATTCAGTTTCTATTGTCAACATTCTGTGTTATTGTTAAGTCTAGCTGTAGATCTGTGGCATCTATGTGACAGGAGCAGACAGCTCTAGGTGACAGTAGAGCTGGCTCTGACTGGTTCTGGCTGGTGCTTGCCAGAGCTAATTAGCAATGACTCAGCATTGGCCCTGATTGGCCAATGGATGTATAAGTACAGTGAGGTACTGTGCTAGATTTTCTTCTTGGAAAATTGGTTGTCAGCAGAGCATTACGTCACTCAGTGTAAAGATTTGGTGGAGGCTTTGTAAAATAAACTGTAAATAACTTTTACACAAGCCTGGAAGACTCCAGTCTTTATTGGACATCCTTGCACCCGTGTTCGGTCTGCAGTGGGCTAACACCGCGCAATATTGACAGGGTTATGGGCCCAGGCCGCGGTTAGCTGAGCAGAGGACGTGTGGTGTGGAAGGAGTGAGTATTCAGAGCACTGAGGCTGTCTGCCGTGGCTGAGAGGCCGAGGAGCTGTCTTCGGAGCTGAAGGAAGCAGCAGAGCCGAGCCGGAATGGAGACGGAGCTGGAAACTGTCCAGGGTGCTGAGTGACGACCAGCTGCCGGGAGCAGACGACAACCATGGCCCAGGTATCCGTTGCACAGATGGTGGAAAAGCTTACTTCAAGCAACTATGCTCTTTGGGCTCTTAAAATGAAGCTCTATTTGGTCAAGGAGGCTTTGTGGGAGTGTGTTGATGATCCCCCAGAGGACCCGACGCCGCTTGAGGAACGGGACGATAAAAAGGCATTGGCTTTGATTATTCTAAGTGTCGGGGATGACCAGCTATCGTATGTTGCTGATAAGACCAGCGGGAAGGATGTGTGGGATGCTTTGAAAGCTGTGTACCTGCAATCCAACCTCGGCTCACTGATCTCACTAACTCGCTGCTTGTACAGGATGGTTCAGAAGCCTGGGGGTGAGTCAGTGAAACAGCACTTGAAAGCCTTAACAGATCTGTTCCTGCAGTTGCAGGAGTGGGGCAAAACCTTCGCTGAAGAAGATAAAATTTTCATCATTTTAAGTTCTTTGTCACGGGACTTTAATATGTTAATAACTGCATTTGAATGTGTTGATGCAAAAACTCTGAGCCTGCAGTATGTGCTTGGGAGAATTCAATTGGAGGCAGAACGCCAGGCTGAGTCCAGGCTGCTTGATAAAGAGTCTGGGCGTACAGCCAAAGAGTCCAGGCAGAGCTCCAGAAGTTCTGGGCGTAACGCCAAAGAGACTGGGACGACTGCCAAGGAGCAGCTGGAGGATTTTTCTCCACAAACGTCATTTGCCTTAAAAGTTAAAAAATGTTACTGTTGTGGGTCAACAAAACACCTTTTGTCTACCTGTCCTGAAAAGCAGAAACGCAAGAAGAAGGGACAGACGGCAATGGAACATTCAGCTTCAGTGGTTGTCACTGCTGAGACCACTGATACATCATGGCTAATCGATTCAGGCGCCTCACAGGTTTTCTGTCGGGATGAGGGGCTGCTACTGAATAAGAGGGACTCTAAATTAAACCATGTCTGTTTAGCAGACGGAACGCCATCAAAGGTCACTTGCCAGGGTGATATGTATTTCCCATTTTTGAACTATACCTTTAAAGGGGTCCTGTGTGTTCCTGCTCTTGAGAACAATCTTTTGAGCTTATGTCTTAATGCTGCAAAGTTTGATGTGTTATTTACTAACAATGAGTGCAGAATTATGAAAGCTAAAATGGTATGTGCAGTTGGGAAGCTGCAAAACAATGTATATGTATTAGATAACGATGCTAAGGCACAGGCTGTTACTAATATCAACCCACACAATAATCGTCAGCACTTGCTGCATAGAAGGCTGGGTCATGTAAGTTTTCATACCATTCAAAAAACCCTTGCCCTAACAGGTCAGGGAAATGTAAAGGAGTGTAAAAACTATCTTGAATGTGAAATCTGTAAAATGACAAAATCAAAGGCTTTTCCAGTGGCAAAGAAAAGTCAAAGGGTGTCAGAGAAACCTTTAGCCCTGGTTCATGCAGATCTGGTGGGACCTTTTCCCAAAAGTCATTCAGGTAACAAATCTATATATCTAATAGCCAACTTGCCCCCTCCGTGCGGATACTTAAATCAGTACAGAGGGGGCAGCTGGGGGACCGGGGGAGGTTTGTGCACACGTGGGCCAGTCCCCACGTGTGCACAAAAATACCAAAAGGTTTTAAAAAATTTCGGGGGGATGTTTAGATCCCCCCGAAAGTGCAAGAGCGTCTCCTGCGCATGCGCAGGAGACGCTCTGCAACGCCGCCGCCGCCGCCTCGGACCCAGCCAGTGGGCTGGCA
>NW_015173172.1:194938-217592 GCF_001447785.1 Gekko japonicus | reverse complement strand
GGAGAGAGAGAGCCGGGGGGAGAGAGAGAGAGACTGGGGGGGAGAGAGAGACACAGAGAGAGAGAGAGACTGGGGGGAAGAGAGAGAAGGGGGAAAGAGAGAGACTGCCCCCCCCGCGGGTATCGCGGGTCCCCCCTTGTATGTTCTAATTATCACAGATGACTGGTCACATTTTTCTTGGGTATATGTTATGAAAAATAAGTCAGATGTGTACACTACTTTTAAGTACTGGTACAAAAGGGTACTGAACCAGTTTGGGAATGTGCTAGCCATTCAAACAGACCTGGGACGTGAATTTACTTCAAATACATTTGAAACATGGTTGAAAAAGAAGGGAATAAAGCATAGATTATCTAACCCTTCGACCCCCGCCGAAAATGGTCTAGCGGAACGAAAAAATGGAATATTACAAAATATGATGCATGCCATGTTGAAGGATTCTGACTTGGGTATTGCATACTGGGCAGAGCCATAAAAAATGCTTGCTATGTTAGCAATAGGGTATGGTCCAGGGCAGTGGACAATATTCCTTACAAAATGATGTACAACAGGTATCCACAACTTGAGTACCTAATAACCTTTGGTGCCAAGGCTTGGGTGAACATCCCTCTAGATCACAGAAGGAAAGGGGGAGCAAGAGCTAAAAAGCTGGTGTTTCTTGGTTACCAACCTGGAATGAAATCCTATAGATTTGCTGATCAGTACCACAAGCTATGCTTCAGTAGGTCTGCTAGTTTTTGTGAAAATGACAGCTGGAGGAGGATTCATTCAAATGAGTTACCCCAAATGGTTGTGCTGCCAAGCACTGAAAGTGTTGGTGATGGTGTAACTAAGCAAGAGGTTGTGCCAAAGGAGGAGCAATCCTCAAATAACATGCAAAATGAAAGGGTTTTACCCAGAGTGTCTGAGCGAAGTACAAAGGGTGTTCCTCCAATAAGGTTTGGGTATGATGTGAATCATGTATATGTTAAGGAACCAGAGTACTACAGTAAAGTGTTGGAACTGCCTGGGAAGAGGCAAGGTCCAAGGCAAACAGAAGGTTTGCAATAATAAGGTTGCCCAGAGGTATTTTGAGATACAAGGGCTGAATAATGTGATGACTCTCTGTGACAAGTGAATAAAGCAATGAGTGAAGCATTAAAGCAAAGAATAACGCTAACATGTGGTGCAGTAAATAAAGGTTGAATGCAACAGGGATGTTTACTGTAACCAAAAAAGTAAACAACAAAGTGATTGTAAATTTAAAAGTGATGTAAATATGTATGTAAATATGTAATGGTAAGGGGCTTGATGAAGCTAAACCATTGTACATCAGAAATGTAATATGACTGACATGGTCACAAAATGCCTTGATGTAAAAAGTTTGAAGTGCTGAAGCACAAACTTGGTATGACAGCTCTGACTTAAAGGGGGAGTGTCAACATTCTGTGTTATTGTTAAGTCTAGCTGTAGATCTGTGGCATCTATGTGACAGGAGCAGACAGCTCTAGGTGACAGTAGAGCTGGCTCTGACCGGTTCTGGCTGGTGCTTGCCAGAGCTAATTAGCAATGACTCAGCATTGGCCCTGATTGGCCAATGGATGTATAAGTACAGTGAGGTACTGTGCTAGATTTTCTTCTTGGAAAATTGGTTGTCAGCGGAGCATTACGTCACTCAGTGTAAAGATTTGGTGGAGGCTTTGTAAAATAAACTGTAAATAACTTTTACACAAGCCTGGAAGACTCCAGTCTTTATTGGACATCCTTGCATCCGTGTTCGGTCTGCAGTGGGCTAACACCGCGCAATATTGACATCTATATGGGCCAGGTCTCCTAAGCTTTAGAAAGCACCCACCAAGGTTGCTATTATGTAAGTTGGACCAAACATGCCTGGTTTCTTCTCTTCAGTAATGTCTTAAATTTATGTCTCTTGTCTGTATAGGTAGACAGGCTTTCTTTTAAGCCTCTCCATCTGTATTCAATTCTTAGAGTAGTTGAGGATTCCATAAGCTCTGTTTTGTCTTCTCTCTGCAGTTTTTTTTTCCTTTACATCTTTAAAAATTTCGATCTTTGTCTGCATTTTGCTAGCTCTGATGTAGTCTTCTGTGGTAATTTTTGTTTTTTTGTGTATATGTCTTCCTGCAAGGTATATCCTCTTGCTTGTAGTTTTGTACTGTGTCTTGAAACATAGATTGCTGGGGTTCCTTTATCTTGATTGTAGTTTGTATTGGCGTATTTACCTTTTCATCTTGTGTTGAATTAAAGGCTTCCTCGATCGCCAGATTGATTGTGCCAACAATTATACATTTAAGCTCCTCCCAATAAATTTGCATCAAGTTAGCATCAGCAAAGCTCCCTGCACATACATCATCTGGCAATTTTGTGTGTGTGTCTTGTACATTCATTTTAATACAATAACAAAGGCCAGCTCAGCCCAGCAGACTAGAAATCTCTGAAGTTGTTTTTTCAATAATCCCTACTTTTACAAGATAGTTTCTGCAGTAGACATATTAACAACCAGGAATCTGTCAACACAGATCGAGTGTTTTGGAATTATACAATGGAGTCTGAGCACTGTAAGCTTATATGCTTTCCACGAAGAAGCTGATGTTATGGGAAACTGTTACAAAATGGGAAATTCAGTTCTTGGCTCCCCCCTTGCTTGCTTTCTTTTCCAAAGACGGTTTGTAATCCTTTTGGTGAAATATATTTTCTATTAGAAATAATCAGTCGTTTCTCTTTAAGAAGTCTATATATAATTCCAGGGAATCACTTAAATCCACAAGCCAAAAAATAACAAGGAAAGCCCAAGGCTTATTCAAATTTATGTTCCAGGGTGAGATATTAGGAGCTCAAAAAACAGTCTTTGTTTCTTGCCATTCTTCAGAGGCAGTCCCAAACAAAGCTCAGAATAGTAATTCAATGTGTATAACTGTAAACAGGTCCTGCAATTCACACTTAGTTCCACTGAATATATGCTGCCTTCATTCCATTGGACTTAGAATTATTGCTGTAGCTGTATTACCAATGCCTCTTTCTAGACAAATATAATTGTATATTATTTAATTAGAAGTAACATTTTTTAAAATGAACAATGTGAACGCAACTTGCCTTTCAAACTGTTCTGTGTCCAACTGTCTTTTGGTGATATCTAACTCGGATTCCAACTGAGTTATTGCATTTCTGAGTTGTGAAAAATCTTGACCATGGATAGCACTATGAAATATATAAAATTACTACATGACATGATAGAATATTGTAACTATTCAAATATAGTAAAATAAACAGTAAGATTAGCTCATTAAGATCGACCTCTAATGTATTTGATATAAGAAATGGTGAGGAAAATTCAAAATAAAAAAGACTGTGCCCCAAAATCTTGGAACACCTTCAGTGCTTAAATTTTTAAGTAACTTTAAACAAAAACATGTCTGCTGCATACAAATAGAGACCGATTTTTTGCTGTTGTTGTTCAGTTGCACAGTCGAGTCCGACTCTTTGCGACCCCATGGATCAGCTCCTGCCAGGCCCTCCTGTCTTCCGCCGTCCTCTGAAGTTGGCTCGATTTCATGTTCGGTGCATCGATGACACTGTCTAACCATCTCATTCTTTGTCGTCCCCGTCTTCTTTGACCTTCAATCTTTCCCAGCATCAGGGTCTTCTCCAGTGAGTGCTCCCTTCTCATTTGGTGGCCAAAGTATTTGAGCTTCAGTTTCATTATCTGGCCTTCCAGGGAACAGTCAGGGTTGATTTCTTTTAGGATGGACTGATTTGATCTTCTTGCAGTCCAAGGGACTCTCAAGAGTCTTCTCCAGGACCATAATTCAAAAGAATCTATTCTTCGGCGCTCGGCCTTCCTTAAAGTCCAACTCTCGCAGCCATACATGACTACTGGGAATACCATTGCTCTGACCATGCGGACTTTTGTTGGCAGGGTGATGTCTCTACTTTTTATCATGCTATTTAGGTTCGCCATTGCTTTCCTCCCAAGGAGCAGGCGTCTTTTAATTTCATGGCTGCTGTCACTGTCTGCGGTGATCTGGGATCCCAAGAACATGAAGTCTGTCACTACTTCGACGACTTCCCCTTCTATTTGCCAAGGAGTGATGGGGCTGGATGCCATGATCTTAGTTTTTTTGATGTTGAGCTTCAAGCCCACTTTTGCGCTCTCCTCTTTTACCCTGAGTAAGAGGCTCTTTAGGTCCTCTTCATTTTTTTTTAGAGTGGTATCGTCTGCATACCTATTTAGACAGATGTAATTTAGAGACCTATTTAGATATATGCATATTTAGACACATGTAATACTTCTATTGCAATGACTTAGTCTGTTTCACACACATATACACACCACTCATTTCCTTTTTCTCAAATGCTGTCCTCTTTCTTAGAGCTGAACAAGCATAACAATGGTTCATTATTGTGGCTTTTGTTCAGGTGCAGGACAGCCGGAGATTTCTTGAAGACAAGGAGTATACACCCACAATAGCTTCCCACCAAAACCAACACATGACAAGGAGGGGCAGTGCTCATTCTCTCAGTTCTTCCTTTGCCACCACAGACATGGATGACCTCAGTTGCTGTTCTGTCTCCTCACCTCATTTTTGAGGCTAGGGAGACTTCTTCCATATAAAGCTTTTTACGATACATATTCATTGGAGGAAATTAAAAAAATGAATTGACCACAAACTTTTTTCTTTGTATCATCATTCATCATGGCTCAAAAGGGCCTCTTCAAGCTATGTTGTTGTTGTTCAGTCGCACAGTCGAGTCCGACTCTTCGCGACCCCATGGATCATCTCCCGCCAGGCCCTCCTGTCTTCCGCCGTCCTCTGAAGTTGGCTCAATTTCATGTTCGTTGCATCGATGACACTGTCTAACCATCTCATCCTTTGCCGTCCCCGTCTTCTTTGACCTTCAATCTTTCCCAGCATCAGGGTCTTCTCCAGGGAGTGCTCCCTTCTCATTTGGTGGCCAAAGTATTTGAGCTTCAGTTTCATTATCTGGCCTTCCAGGGAACAGTCAGGGTTGATTTCTTTTAGGATTGACTGATTTGATCTTCTTGCAGTCCAAGGGACTCTCAAGAGTCTTCTCCAGCACCATAGTTCAAAAGAATCTATTCTGCGGCGCTCGGCCTTCCTTATAGTCCAACTCTCGCAGCCATACATGACTACTGGGAATACCATTGCTTTGACCATGCGGACTTTTGTTGGTAGGGTGATGTCTCTACTTTTTATCATGCTGTTTAGGTTCGCCATCGCTTTCCTCCCAAGGAGCAGGCGTCTTTTAATTTCATGGCTGCAGTCACAGTCTGCGGTGATCTGGGATCCCAGGAACGTGAAGTCTGTCACTACTTCCACGACTTCCCCTTCTATGTGCCAAGGAGTGATGGGGCCGGATGCCATGAGCTTAGTTTTTTTGATGTTGAGCTTCAAGCCCACTTTTGCTATGTACTGTGGCAATAAAACAGCACTGACAGAGGTCCATTCTCTGTGCCTTATCTGCCTGGAGAATCTCACAATAACAAAGCTCCCTTAGGCATGATCTGATAGAACCCTGCAACTCAAAGTGGATCTCTGTAAAAAGGCTTAGGCTGCCACCAATACTCAGCCTTACAAAACACAATCCTTGCTCTCTATGGCTTCTTTGCTTCTGGCAGTTTTAAAGTCAACTATTCATATGGTTCAGGCATTCTGTGTCCCTGACATTCTTGACTTACTGCAGCCACTTTGAGCCTTCTGCCAATGCCTATGTAATGTACTGCCGCCATTACCACATGCAAGGGATTCAGCCTGACATGCCCGGACTTGCCCGGGCAGGCCAGGCACAATCTTTCTGTAGCATCAGCCGAAAGACAAAGGATCCGAAGGATCCTAGCCGGCCCAATCAAAAGGGCTAGCTTCCCAGCCGGGAGACCAATGGTCGCCCGGTTACTGTAAATAGCCTATCGGGAGTAGGGGGTGTGTTTAGGTGTACTGGTGGCGGGTTTTCTGAACACATATAAACCGGCCTGCGAGCTGGTTTCCTTTTTCTTGTTCTTGCTTTAAATAAAGTACTCTTGCTGAAATCACTCCACGTTCCGAGTACTTTTCAGCCTAGCTCTAAGGCTAAGGAAGGGACAGGTTGGCTATGGTTCCACCTTCATCTGTGCCTCCACCAGTTCAGACTTTGGATGTCTCAGCCCACTGCAACTATTCTGAGCCTCCTGCTAATGCCTAGCTCTAGGGCTAATACAGACAATTCCACCTTCGCCTTTGTGTCCACTGGCTCCAATTCCTGCTACTGATTACAAAAGTTTTGGCGCAGATGTGTGACTTGCTTTTGCTACCTCATGTTCCATTCCCACGCTAGAGTACTTTTGAGTTGATCTATAGTCTTGTTAAGGGCAATCTTGAGCAGATCGCCTCTCCTTCCTCCATTCTGGTGCAGTGACTGGTTCTGAACCACTGAAGACCTTGACTGGTTTTGAACCACCTTGAGCCTCCTCAGCTGCCTACCTATGGAAGGGTTTTTAGTGCTCATCACTACTGCAAGTGCACCTCCAAGTCCCATCACCCTGTAAAAAATTATCCTGTCATTTTTTGTGTATGTTTATGCCAAGCCTTGCTCATACTCCCTTCCTGGCTTTTATCGGTATTGCTCTATACACCCTTCTGCAGGGAGCTGTGCTCAACTGTTCCTGGGTTCTGATCCTCATCACCAAGTCTGAAGAAGAAGTCTCCATTCAATCAAGTTCACCCTGCCTTTAGAGTCCTCTTTGTATAACACCATTGGTGACTTCCCATCAGTCTCTCCAACTCAGAACTGGTGCTCAGCTTAAGTTCTTGGACACTGAAGCCCTTGCTTGTGAAACTGGCTTCTGCAAGAACCACTACCAGAAATCTTTAGACCATGTACAAAGCCTGGTAGGAGGGCTGCTCTTTCCTTTTTACACCAACCCTTTCGCCAACTATACTGCTTTTGACGCTCTGCAGAATAAGCAGTACACTGCCTCTCATTCAGCTCTTTAGTGGGTTTCTCAGCAACTCCAGTCTTTGACTCCTAATGATGGGCATCTGTACTTCTGTCCTGGCAGCCATGGCTGGCTGCTTGTCTTCTGATGTAACCTGTAAGCTGGAGGGCCCAGAAACAACAGAGTCTGCTGAGGTTTCCACCACAGCATCCTCATACTTCATGTAGGATTCATCAGACCAAACCTTGATATAAGTCTTCCATAACATACAACATATTTTTATTCCCCATTCAAGCCAAGGAACTGCCAGCCTTCTCACATTCTGTTGCTTTTCTTCAGTGTATTCCTGTCAAGGGCATTTGTTGAGCATCCACCTAGTCCATCATCTTCTCCTTCATAAGCACTTCTTGGTGGATGTCAACGCAAGATGTGAAGCAGCTGCTGGGAAGGTGGTCTCTTCATTTGACAGGTTCACACCCATCTCCCAGTGTGGGAATGCACAGCAGCCACAACGATGAAAACAGGGTTGCAGTCACAGATTTCATTCCTCCTGCCCCACTGAGAACATTCTGGGACATTCCCTCAGAGTCTTTGGTTGCAGCATGTAGAGAACTGAGGGAATAAATACTTCCGCTTTCAGTCAGTGTCAGGTTTGGTTGGAAGCCAAAGGCAGGAGGAGCATTCATCTTATAGAAAACTCTGGAAATATTCTCAGTGACCAGTCTGCACAGTGGATCACTCAATGAACAGCAACCTTGTGCAACATTGTTTTTCCAGGGCACCAGGGTGGATAATCAGCTCTGTGTATGATGTGCCCTAGATTGATAATTTATGGGAAAGGTTTTTATAACTTGCTGCTTAGTAAAGGTAAGATAAAGGTTTCCCTTGCTCGAAAGCCAGTCGAATCCAACTCTAGAGATGGGGTGCTCCTCTCCATTTCCAAGCCGATGAGCCAGTGCTGTCCAAAGAAGTTTCTGTGGATATGTGGCCAGCATGACTAGACGCCAAGGTGCATGGAATGCTGTTACCTTCCCACTGAAACGGTACCTATTTACCTACTTGCAATTTCTTGCTTTTGAACTGCTAGGTTGGCAGGAGCTGGGGCCAGAGACGGGAGTTCACTCCGTCATGTGGCACCCGGGTCTCGAACTGCTGAACTCCCGACCTTCCGGTGTGCAGTTTAGCCTCTTAACCGTTTGAGCCACCACAGCACCGAACTTGCAGCTTACTCCTATCCTAAAAACACTTTTCTCTAAAGCTTCGGTCTGCTTGCTGTTCAACAGTTCTTCAAGTAGCTGGCTGCCAGTCCTAACAGTACTTTTTCCTCATCTCTATAGAATTTCCCCCAATTTGGTAATACTACAGAGACATACCAACAAAATAAGAAAAGAAACTGCAGGTCAATTGTTGTTTCTTCTGGTTGTTTACTCACATTTTCTCTTCAGCCAGAGAAAGCTGCTCTCTAAGAAGCTGAATCTCAGATTCTTTATCCTGGTTTATCATCTGAGACTGAAATTCCTTTTCTCGGTTGGATGCTAACAATGTTTCCAGGTTTTTTACTGATATTCTTTCATTAGTGAGTTGTTTTCTAAGGAGTTCTATTTCTGAGTGAGATGACTCCCAATCATTCTGCAACTGAAAGCCAAAAGTTAAAACATCTTCACTGTCTATAACATAGATACAATGAGATTTATCTAATATACCTTGCATTAGAAAGTAATGAATTAAATTTCATATTGCAAGCTAAACGCTATCATCCCTCTTCCTTTCAATGTCATTTCTCCAGACGTCAAAATAATCATTTCCCCATATCTAGAGGCCAAGAACTGTGGCTCCCACTCTGTCAAGAACATTCACAATATTTAATAACTGTATAAAATCTAGCACAATAAATGAACACACAGGACATGATCCAGCTGATTCATAACTGAGCACTTTTTAGAACTCCAGTACACGTTCAAAATAGACTGTCTGTTCTGTTTGCTGGTGCATGGTGATGTTCTAGGTGTTCAATGAGTGAATTTTCTGACTAATATGTTGTCGAAGGCTTTCTGACCGATTGAAGAAATCCTTCCTACTCATGTGTTTAGTGTGTTTCATGCTTCCACATAACATTTGCAGATATTTTTACTGTAATAAACTAGCCCTAATCTTTATTCTTAATTGAGTAACATTGTCAAGATTTGTTAACAAATTACTATTTCTTGCATCTCTGGATGTGTTCCAGAAACTCTTGTATGCTAGATATACACTATAACATACGCCTCCCCCCAGGGTGTGTCATGGTTAGATACAAATCCGAAAGCACTGCTGTAGGTACAGCAGTTGTTTAATAGTCATGCTTTGATGCTCCACTGAATGCTTAACTATGTATTATATTCATGTTAAACTCCCTAACAGCCTTAGATTTGTTATTGGTCTTAGATTTGTTATTGGTCCTTTCCACATTTGCCTGCCACTCTGGATTTTCTCAGTGTTCGAGTCAAGGCAATTTAAGTCCACAGCAAAACAGCATCCAAATAACCCGGGGCAACAGCAGGCTGAAACTGGGCTGACCACTGAAGGGTGGTAATGTAAAGCAGAATGGGGAAATATCTGGAATAAAAATAAGGCTGAACTTGATTTTAGTGCTGAATGGGGGAAAAAACCTAGATTAAAAAGAAGGTTGAATTCCACATTAGTGCAGAATTGCTTGGAGGACACCACGGTGAACATGGATTTAAAGGAGAGTGCAGAAAGGGCCATCGTTATTTCCCCTTTGGGTAGACCAGGGCAACCACCAAGCATTTCTATAACCTATCACATACAACACTCTTTTGCTAAGATCAAAGGGACTTAAAAATGCTCAATTTGGATCATGCTCATTTGAATATGGATTTATTCTTCACTCCATTTCAATGTATGTGTATACATATTCACTCTCATACAATTACATTTTACTTATACCTCCTTGCTACTGTTTTGAAAATCTTATGCAAATTTCCTGAATACAGATATTATTACTACAACAAAGACTTTTACATTTGCTAAAGTGCACTCCAAGCTAAAGGTTTCCCATTTTTAATCTTAGCTTTAAACAATGCCTAGATTATATACTTACACGTTCCATTTCCTGTGTTGTGCTGGTTAGTTGCCGAGTTAACATCTCTTTGTTAGTGTCCAATTTAATGCACAGTTCCCGTGTAGATGCCAAATCTGAAAGTAATGAAACTTTCTCCAGCTGGACTTTGTGGAGTTCCTCCTCCATTTTTACAAGTGATTTGCCTAAAGTAGAAATCTGTGACTTGTAGGCTTTTTCTGTTGCTAAATGCTGCCAAAACAGGTATTGATAAAGGCAATTAATATTATACATAAATATAGAAAACATATTTAGGGGGAAAAATTTTTTTACTAACTGGAAACTAATTTTTCTGAAAATGTGTTGGGCTTATTTTTTTCTAATACAGAACATTAAAACAATTCTTTAGTTTAATATTTTTAAAGGTTGTAAGCAGATCCTAAAATAATTAAATGCATCTACTGAGCACAATCCTGTAAAAGCAAAATCCATATGAATTTCGCTGAACTTTATATGCGCATTTTAAAGAATAACAGTTTAAGTAAGTTGGTATTTTTTCTAGAAAGTCTTTGGTATCTTGAGATACCATCCATATCTAATTGTGATAAACCTTCAAATCCTGTGTTTTGGCTGCAAATTCAAATTTTAGAATATATTTGTGTAAGAAATAAACATCTACATACTGTTTTTAATCAACCACATTGGATAGACCAGAATTCAGGAATTTGAAGAAAAACAATGGAACAAAGCCCCCCACTCTAAAAATCTTTAGAAAGGCCAGTGTGAGAGAAGCAAAGGAAAGCAGAGTTGTCGATGGCAACTACTGATCTCCCCCCCCCCCAAATATCCAAATAGATCTTGATATGCTCTTATCTTTCTGGAAGCTTGATTTTTCTTTGTCTGTTCAATATGATCATCATGTAGGGTAAAAGAAGGAGATACACTTGTAAGCCAAGTGAGCTGTAGCCAAACCAATAAGTCACATCAAGGCAGGGATGCAGGTAGCAGAAGGAAAAACTTTATTCTGGATAAAGGGAACCGTTTAGCAAACAGCCAAGCGGTTAGTCCCTCCCTGAGTGCAGCTGTTATTTATACATTTGCAATGTCCATGTTACAGCATCTGCACAGTATGATTTTCTTTAAGCTTACCTGCGCAGTTCTTTCGTCACATAACGCATGGTTTGTTGACTGCAGCCTTCCTAAATGTTGCTGACAATTACTTTTTATTTAAGACATGTACCTCCCATCTAGATAACATGCAGCTGGACTCAAGGTTATGAAAATTGGACACAATCCAGTCCCCAAACCTGACAGCCACTCAAAGAGAAAATCTATCCAGGAAGGTGAGAGCAGGAGGAGGCCACTTGCAATATTTGATCAGCATGGTTATCAATCATCTCCTGATAGTCAGGAATATAAACGCAGCAGGATACACTAATTAATGCACAAACTCCTCCTTTTGCTGCCAGCATATCGAAAGCAAGATGATTTTGAATTATTGTAATGCATATGGCGCCTTGAAGGGGAGAGTCCGCTGAACGTGGGTTGTATGAAGTTTAGGGGTCCAAATCTTATTTTGAGGTTCAGAGATTTCAAACTCTCCTCAGTGTTTTTGGATGAATTCATGAATAAGATGCGAATAAGGAATGAAAAAGGAACTGGGAATAAGGAACCAACTTCAGCCTTATGGTTAAGTGCTCATTGTAACTCAAGAAACTAGTGCTCCAATAATATTGCCATATTTGATAAAAAAGAAATGAGACGATAGGGGATAAGTGACAACTCCCATTTCATCTTGCTGCTTCTGAACCAATTCTGCAACTTTATAGCAGAACAGCTGGAATTTATGCATTTGGACTATGTATAAGGCCTTCAGCCTTTGTGAAACCAAGGGCATAGACAAAGGCTTTTCCCTGACTGTCAATCACTAGCCCTGTAGCAGTGCAACTGGACTAGATGACCCAGGCTTGAGAATATGGAAAACAGGGTTCATATGCAAAGAGGGAACTTCTTGGACCAACAGAGAGCCAGTTTGGTGTAGTGGTTAAGTGCACGGACTCTAATCTGGGAGAACAGGGATTGATTCCCCACTCCTCCACTTGCACCTGGCTGGATGACCTTGGGCAAGCTGTAGTTCTGATAAGAGCTGTTCTTGAAAAAAGAGCAGTTTCTGTCAGAGCTCTCTCAGCCCCACCTACATTACAGGGTGTCTGTTGTGGGGAGGGGAAGGGAAAGGAATTTGTAAGCCACTCTAAGGCACCTTTGGGTAGTGAAGGGCGGGGTATAAATCTAATCTCGTCTTCTTCTTCTTCGTCTAAAATTTATTCACTACTAGGCACTTAGTGCTAAACTCTTTTCAGAATCAAGCCCTTGTGTCAGGCTTGATTCTGTGCATTTTACAGCTCGCCTGCCATTGAGAGAGGAGGATCCTCTCTCTTTGATGTGCCAGAGGCTTGTCACCTTAATGGGGCCAAATGCTCTGGCTTCTCAAATGTCTGTTATTCTGTTTTTCTTGCTATGTAGAGGCTACATGTCTGAGGGAGGGTAGGTGACTGTTAGCTTTGGCGGGAGGGATGCTTTGGGAGTGGTACCTGTTGAGTGGGGGGGGTAGTTGACTGTAAATTCTGGTAGGCAAATACTGTGGGGTGATTGGGTCCTGATCTTTAGTGCCTTTACTTGAACACACTATATCTGTAGCCTCTGAGCGTTCAACTTCAGTCTTAACAATAGATCGTGTCCAGTATGGTATCTGTCAACGTCTCAATAAAGTTAGCTTTTCTCAAAGTGACTGGTGGTGAGAACTGATTTACCAGGATCCTGACATCTTGTTAGAGAAGTTAGATAGCAAAAGCAAAAGCAAATTTGTCAAAATAGGTGAGATACTAAAAAATACCGCTTACAGATATTTAATCCCAAATCAATCTGTTCTGTTGCTATTGTGGGCAATGTGGTGAACTCAGCAGCAGAAGCTAATGCCTTCTTCCAACACTGAGCTTTGAACCTTAAAGCTTCACAGTAATGTTATTTCCTAGTGGTATATACCATACTCCAGTATGTGAAATTCTACCCCAAGTAGAGTAAAGATGGAATAGGAATCTAAAGGGTTGTTTGAACCAGTGTGACATTGATTCTACAGAGATAAATCAAGATGGGTAGCTGTGTTAATTTGGCTGTAGCAGTAAAAAAGAGCAAAAATCCAGTAGCACTTCAAAGACTAACAAAATTTGTGGCAGAGATTCACGAATTCGCGACGAAGCATCAAGAGCATCTTATAGGATGTTTATGAAGGCCTATGAGATGGCAGTCAAGGCCGCAAAGAGGGAGTTCTTCGCGGCCAGGATTGCATCTGCTAGCTCACGCCCGGCACAATTATTTAGAATGATTCGGTCATTGACAGCTCTGCCACAGGGCAGGCAAAATGTGAGGGAATTGGACATCGGCTGTGAGGCATTTGCGAGCTATTTTGCAGAGAAAGTCTTGGCGCTCCACTGTGACCTCCCCACTACGATTGATACAGTGAGTGAACTTGAGGCCCCTTGCACGTCTTTGGAGTCGGGTTTAGTAAGTTTTTGCCCACTCAGTCTGGAAGAAGTTGACAGATTGCTTGCAGTAGTGCGCCCAATCACATGCGACCTTGATCCGTGCCCCTCCTGGCTCATTAAAATGGGTCGCGAGGGGTTCCGAGGTGCCCTGCGGGAGATTATTAACAAGTCTCTCTTGGAGGGACACTCAAGGAAGCGATGGTCCGCCCTCTCCTGAAAAAGCCATCTCTAGACCCAGCCGAATTGGCCAACTATCGGCCGGTGTCCAATTTGCCTTTTTTGGGCAAATTGATAGAGAGAGCGGTGGCAACACAGCTGCAGGCATTTCTGGATGACGCTTCTGTCCTCGATCCCCACCAGTCCGGGTTTCGCCCTGGTCACGGGGTGGAGACTGTTCTGGTCGCACTGACTGACGACCTCCGTAGGCATCTGGATCAAGGCGGAGTGGCGGCACTGTTGTTGTTAGACCTGTCGGCCGCTTTTGATATGGTCGACCACCAGTTGCTGGCCCACCGCCTTGCCGACGTGGGGATTCAGGGGCTTGCCCTTCAGTGGCTGGTCTCTTTTCTCCAAGGTCGGGGACAGAGGGTGGCGATAGGGGATTAGCGGTCCCGGACGTGGCCCCTTGAATGTGGTGTACCTCAGGGGGCAGTGCTATCCCTGATGTTGTTTAACATCTACATGTGCCCCCTTGCCCAGATTGCCCGGAGTTGTGGGCTGGGGTGTCATCAATATGCTGATGACACCCAGCTGTATCTGATGTTGGGCGGCCAGTCGGATTCCACTCCCGATGACCTTAGTCGGGCGTTACAGGCCGTGGCTGGGTGGCTCAGACTGAGTCGGCTGAAATTAAACCCGGCAAAGACGGAGGTCCTGGGGCTGAGTCAGATCGGTCCGGGGTTGGGGCTCCCTCTCCCGACCTTCAACGGGGCACCCTTGGTGCCGGCGTCGGAGGTTAGGAGTTTGGGCGTGCTCCTGGACTCCTCGTTAACGATGGAGGCCCAAGTAGCAGCCACTGCGAAGTCGGCATTTTACCACCTTCGGCTGGCACGGCAGTTGGTTCCCTTCCTCGACCGGGATGACCTAGCCACTGTGATCCACGCGACGGTCACCTTGAGGCTAGACTACTGTAATGCTCTCTACATGGGGCTGCCTTTGTCGCAAATTCGGAAGCTGCAACTAGTGCAGAATGCTGCAGCCAGGCTGTTGATGGATCTTCCTAGATGAGATCACATCCAGCCTGTGCTGAAAGCGCTGCACTGGTTGCCTATAGTGTACCGGGTTCGCTTCAAAGTGCTGGTTATTACCTTTAAAGCCCTATATGGCCAGGGACCAGCCTACTTAAGGGATCGCCTTTCCCCATGTTCCCCCAAGAGCACTACGGTCGGGGAATCAGAACTTACTGGACATGCCAGGTCCCCGGGTCATCAAACTCGTCATGACCAGGAACAGGGTGTTTTCAGTGGTGGCACCTATCTGGTGGAATGAGCTCCCAGAGGAGAATCAGGGCTCTGCGGGACCTAGCACAGTTCCGCAGAGCCTGCAAGACGGAGCTCTTCCGCCAAGCGTTTGAATAGGAGCCGCCATTGCCATTGTACCACCAACGCTCCATGATTTCTGTACAGGGTCACCATGATGCGGGCACTTTGGATGAGAATGGGACGTTCTAGGAGACGGCCATCTTGTTTTTAGGAGAGGAGCACCAAAATTTGTTTATGAATGTGATGTGTTTTAATATTTTTAATATTTTTATTGTTCTATTGTATGATTTGGCAATATGCCGTGTAAGCCGCCCTGAGCCTCCGGGGAGGGCAGGATAAAAATATAAATAATAAATAAATAATTAAAAAATACCCTGCCACAAATTGTGTTAGTCTTAAAGTTGCTACTGGATTCTTGCTCTTTTCTATACATTCTATAGAGGCTGCTAGAGAACTTACTGTTCATCATTTTAATACTGTTTCCTAGCCATGGAATTTAAATATTTTAAAACACCTTAATTATCATTTCTTTAAATTATGACATTTTCTAACTATGCCACAAAAAAGGTGATATATGTTAACGTGCAAGACTATGGGTCTCTATATACTGAAAGAATTCCTCACAAAATTAGTTCCCACCTTGCAGAACATCATTCAAAAATTAAAAATAAGATTTTGGATGCTTCCTTGGTAACATTTTAAACAGAGGGGGGACAATGTCACTACTTGGGGTGGGGTTTTTTTAGATTTTTCAACAACATCTGTACATCTAGGATGATTTTGAAACTTAGAGGATTTCTTCAGATTTCTGATTGACAGGTGGTCTAAATTCTAATTTAGAGACAGGCAGTTTTCTTTCAATCTTGTGGAGGAGTGATCAGTATGTTATTTGCATTTTGAGTTCCTTATATGAATTTTGTATAATTCCTTGTACCTTTAAGGATGTCAGTTAAGAATAGGAAGACCTTTATGGTCAGCTTTATAAATGGCTCAAATGGTTGCTGGACAAATGCCTGAAACAATGTAAGTAGTTTCCACAAGAGAAAGCTATAGACCAACAGAGGTTTGAGGGGATACAAATGTTTTATGTGAGGGCAGTCTGGAGAGTGTGATACCATCAACTGGGTTTAGCACGGTTGCCATTGCAGTCACTTACCTCTAAAAACATGTTGGGATTCAATCCTTGTGCTAAGCCTCCTTGAAGGAAGTACATGATTGGTTGCAGCAAAGCTTCTATTGCTGTCAGCTTTTCCCTTCCACTTCATTATAGGAATGCATTCACTATAGCAAGGCCTTCCAGGTTGTGTGATACAGTCTAGTTATCAAGGGCCTACACAATGACAGCATTGCTTGAACCATTTGCCAGAGAAACCAGTTTCTCAGGGGATGCTGCCTCTCAGTTTCCAGCCAGTCAGCATGAGCAACCCACAGCCCAAGCAGAAGACTGGACCAGGGCTCAGCGTGTCTGATGTTACTGGAATTGTCCATGAGTTCTACAATAGCAGTTCCACTAAAGCTGGGAAATCAGGGCCTCATTGGATAACAGGACGTAACTAGGATGCATGAAGGGAATTTGGCTGATCAGGCACTCCAGCTCCTTTGGCTCCATCAGGGCCCTCTATCAGCTGTGATGGAAATCTCCACCAATGGGGACAGAGAAATCAGGAAAATGTAGAAAGACAGAGGAACAGAAGCTAGGAAGATTAAAATTAGGATTTAAGATAGAATAGGACAAATGATGATAGAGCCCCATAAGATCCCTAGTCTCATACTCAAGGAGAAGCAAGCCTCTTGGTGATAGAGACAGCAAGCTGGAAGTTTCTCCCTGCCTCCAAACCTAAAGGAGAGAATTGCCCATCAGCAGTAGATGCCAACCTCCTCTGAGAGACAGCAGAGTACTTTGTAATATGATGACCAAAATAGCTGAAGAAGAAATTATTTGAAACAAGTCTCTACTCAAAAAACAGTTATGTGTATTTATATATAAATATGCATACATATTCATAATGTCTGGGTTGTATTAAATACTGTCGTTTTGGGGGAAACAGCATGAGCTGTGCTCTAAAGGAATTTTGTTCTTCTGATTTCTAGCTTTCTTCTATTTACTGTTTTATGATACTTCCTAAGACTGGAAAGGCATAACCAATCATATTCAGTAGAAGGTATATTCCCTTCTCACAAACATGCTTTTTACCAAATGAACCACTGATACAGACCTCACAAGAACCTTCAAACTACTCACATTGGAAGTGAAAAACAAGGAAAAATCTCTTAAAGGCAAATAAAAGACAAAGGCAGTTGCCCAACTGCCTACCAAATGAAAGAAATCTACCATAAGAAATAAAATTAGATGATGATGCTTTTCAAACTTACTTGTCCAATCTCTGTTTCAAGGGACTCCGTTCGTTCTTTCAGACTGTGGCTCTCAGATTCTACATTGAGAAGTTCTACTTGGAGAGAGTTACAATCTACTTCTATTTGATGGAACTTTGATTCCCATTTTTTAACCTGTTCATTGGCCCTATGGTAGTTTCCCACAAGGTCTTGGTTCTCTTTCTCCTGAAAGAGTGTACAGTATGACAAGTGATGTAGAATAAGAAGACTTACAAACACACACACAATGACCTAATTTACATCTTTCTGGATGGAAGGTAACAGGAATTAGTTATACACATCACATGTTATGTTAAACACACATTAGTGGAAGTGCACATAAACACATTAATCTACTCTGTACACAATTTCTGGGAGGTAAACATATGAATTCGGTCTTAGGTAACTATATTCACTTCAGTTCAACATTAATAGAGTGTATGAAGTGGATAAGACATGTCAGACCATATCCCAACATTGTATAGAATGGATCTTATCTAACTCCACTGGTGGGTGCAGGTATGCTCTGGATGAATGCTGTAAAACAGGACAAAATATGTGACTTTTATAGATAAACTGGGTACAGAACTGTTTGCCTTTTCAATAAAAATGAGGTTTCATTCAAGAAACACAATGTTTTACTGTCATACTTATTTCTAAATAACTGATGCATATCCTACTTCAGATTTTCTTAAACATTCCTGAAGAGCTGCCTGGCAAATAAATTAATAGAAATTGCTCTATTGCTAGTCAAGTGGTTGTAAATGCTATGAGGTGGATCCAGGCTAAAGTTCCTATACATAGAAGGCACTTCTGACAATGGAACAGAACATTCTGCTCCCCCACCCCTGTAGCCCTCTGATCTCTCAAAAATTCTGTTCCTGGGATACAAATTGGGGGTCTGCAGCTTGAAGAAAGAATTGGTGGAAATCATTCCACCTCTTCTGTTAGCAGAAGATTTAGTTTAGATCCGGTCCTATATACTGACTCTTATGAGGCTAAAAATCCAGCTTCTAAAAGTCCATGAGAAACAAAAGTGAGCCACTATAGATAAAAAAAAATGTGATGTAAAAATAATATTACTAATGATGCAAATATATGCTAGAAAAGCATTATTATTACACAGATTGCTGAAGGTTTGAACTGACATTGGCTCTTAAGATCTCCTGAGAGGAGTCAATGACTGCCAAACTATAGATTTTGAGTCCTCATCCATGTATCTTGAATTGAATTTCATTAATTACTGTTTTGTAATTATTTGAAAGTTATATATTGTATTTGCATTTTAGTAAATTATTTGAATACTGCATATTTGTTCTTCCTTCTTTGTATTTTCTATTTCTTGATCAATAAGGACAAGCTCTTTTCTGTTCATGTACCATTGTGTAAATGGTCAGTTTCAGGGGGAAAGCTGACAGGAGCTCGGGAACTTTCAGTATGGGACAAGTCAGTCCAAAGGGACAATTGTGTAAACACTCAGGGTAAAATTGATAGGGGCATAATAGAATTTGGGAGTAAGGGTAAGATGGCAGAGGAGGGCCATGTGTAGAGACAAAGGGGCTGAGGGAGGTGAGGGTTGCTGAACAGGGAAACTTGTTATAGGTATCAGTATGTAAAGATGGGAGAGCTGGAGTGGTGCTAAATGACAATTTAGATATAGTGGGTATCTCAGAAACATGGTGAAAGGGGAAACTATATGGGATACAGTCATCCCTGGGTATAAGCTTTATAGGCAGGACAGGGAGGGATGGGTTGGGGAAAATGTTGTGATGTATATCAAAGAGGGCATAGAATAAAATAAGACAGAAAACATTAGGGGAATGAACTCCCCATTAGAAGCAATATGGGTGGAAATACTTGGCCCTAAGGATTATTTAAAAATGAGGCTTGTACTATCACCCACCTGATCAGACCCTTGAGGTTCATCTCAAGAAGGAAATAAGGGAGGTGACTAAAGCAGAGAATGTTGTGATATTGGGAGATTTCAACTACTCTCACATTGAATGGGTAAATGTGTGCTTGAGTCATGCTGTAGAAATCCCTAAAGGATGCTTGGAAACTATTTGAAACTACGCTAATTCAATTCTAGATAGAATGTATTCCCCAGGTTAGGAAAGGCAATGCTAAGTCTTAAAGAATGTTTGCATGGTTAATAACACGTCAAGGAAGCTATAAAAAGTCTTCTTTTTAAAAGTGGAAGGTCTATCCCAATGAATTGAACAGAAAGGACTACAGACTGGCAAAAGAAATCTAAGTTAATAATTAGGCATGTGAAAAGAGAATTTGAAGAACAGGTCACTAAAAGCATCAAGATAAGCAATAATTTTTAAAAAATATGTCCAGAGCAGGAAACCAGCCAGAGAAGCAGTTAGACCTTTGGATAACCAAGGAATAAAAGGACTGCTAAAGGAAGATGGCAGAGAAGCTCAGTGAATTTTTTGCTTCTGTGGAAAGTGTGGGGCATGTACCCATAACACAGCCACTATTTTCAGGAATGGCATCCGAAGAACTGAGTCAAATTGAGGTGATGAAGTTCTAGACCTATAGGAGAAATTAAAAAATAATGTCTCCAGGTTCTGATGGCATACACCTGAGAGTTCTTAGGGAACTCAAATGTGAGACTGTAGATCTATCAACCCGTATATGTAACTTATCACTGAATTCAGCCATGGAACCAGAAGACAGAACAGTAGCAAATGTTACACCAATTTTTAAAAAGGAGTCCAGAGGGGAATCAGGAAATTATAGGCCAGTTAGCCTAACGTCTGTCCCAGGCAAATTAGTAGAAACTGTAATCAAAGATAGAATTATTAGGCACATAAAGGAACAAAGCCTACTGAGGGAAAATCAGTGTGGCTTCTGCAAAGGGAAGTCCTGCCTCATCAACCTTTTGGAGTTCTCTGAGAAACTGAACAACTGAACAAGCATGTAAACAATGGTGACCCACTAGACATTATTTACTTGGACTTTCAAAAGGTTTTTGACAAGGTACCTCAAAGTCTCCTGCGTAAACTTAGCAGTCATGGGATAAGAGGATGGGTTCTAGTATGGATTAAGAATTGATTAAATTACAGGAAGCAAAGAGTAGGAATAAATGAACAGTTCTCACAATGGAGGGAATAAGCAGTGGGGTCCCACAAATATCGATATTGGGATTTGTTCATAAATGATTTCGAACAAGGAGTCAGCAGTCTAGGGGCCAAGTTTGTAGATGACACAAAATTATTCAGGATGATGAAAAACCAAGGATGATGGTGAAGAGCTCCAGGAGGATCTCCACAAATTCAGTAAGTGGGCAATAATGTGGCAAATGAAGTTCAATGTAAGTAAGCATAAGGTGGTGCACACTGGAACAAAAAATCCCAACTCCAAGTATAGGCTAATGGGGTCTGAACTTGCTGAGATTGAAAGGGAAAAAGATCTCTGGGTTGTAGTAGATAGCTCAATGAAAATGCCAATCCAGTGTGCTGCAGCAGTGAAAAAAGTAAATTCTATGTTGGAGATTGGGGCTGTAGTGGCTCAAGTGGTTAAGACGCTGACCTGGAGACCGGAAGGTCGGTAGTTCAGCAGTTCGAGCCCTGAGTGCTGCATGACAGAGTGAGCTCCCATCTCTGGTCCCAGCTCCTGCCAACCTAGCAGTTCGAAAGCAAGAAATTGCAAGTAGATAAACAGGTACCACTTCAGTGGGAAGGTAACAGTGTTCCGTGCTCCTCAGTGTCTAGTCATGCCAGCCACATGACCATGGAAATGTCTTTGGACAGCACTGCCTCTTCGGCTTGGAAACGGAGAGGAGCACCGAATCCCTAGAGTTGGAGTCAACTGGCTTTAGAGCAAGGGAAAAAACAGGTTGCTTACCTGTAACTGGTGATCTTCGAGTGGTCATCTGTGCATTCACACCCATGGGATACAGTGCACACGCGCTGGATCGATCGGAGCTGTAGCAAGCTCTTTTAACAGATTTTCGCGCCCAATTCTCGGGCATGCGCAGGAACCCCACCGCGCATGCCCAGAGGGGAGGGCGCGGACATCCCGCCAGTTCCTTCAAACCGCCGCAAATCAACCCCTATTGAAAATGTAGAAGCTGAAAGCAGCGGGGAAGGAGGGCGGGTGGTGTGAATGCACAGATGACCAGTCAAAGATCACCAGTTAGAAGTAAGCAGCCTGTTTATCTTCGATGTGGTCTCTGTGCTTCACACCCATGGGAGATTAGCAAGCAGTGGCCTACCTGGAGGAGGGTGCTGGCAAGTCCTTACTGCGTAGCCGAAGACAGAATGTGATGTCCCATGTTGGTATTGGTGTTCTTACGGACATCTAGGGCGTAGTGCTTGATGAAGGTGTTAGGCGTGGCCCATGTAGCGGCTTTGCAGTAGAAGTTGCGACAGCCCTGGTAGAATGAGCCCTGACAGGGCCAGGCAATGGCTGTTTGGCGATTAGGTAGCAGAGAGGGATGAGCCCCGCAATCCACTTTGACAGGCACTGAGCCGTGATGCGAGTCCCCAGCCTTGCTGGTGCATAAGAGACGAAGAATTGGGAGTCTCGTCTCGTTGGGCGTGTTCTATTGAGGTAGAACAAGAGAGCCCGCTTCACATCCAAAGTGGGTAAGAGTCTGTCCTCCGCAGATGTTGGAGTTGGGAAGAAATCTGGGAGGAAGACCTCCGCCTGCAGGTGGAACTCTGACACCACCTTCGGCAGGAAGGAAATGTCCGGTACGAGGCGGACTCCATCTGGCAAAAACGACAGGTAAGGTGTATCGTGTCGGAAAGCCAATATTTCTCCCACTCGCCTAGCCGAGGTGACAGCAATTAAAAAGGCCATTTTCCATGCTAGAAGTTTGAGGTCGCATGTTGCGAGCGGCTTACAGGGCTTCCTCGTGAGCTGGCTGAGAACTAGAGGAAAGTCCCAGGGAGCGACTGGAGTTTTGGCAGGAGGGTAGAGATGCAATAAACCTTTTTAAAAACTTTTTAAAAGCAGATGGGAAACCAGTGTGCATCCGTCAACTTGAACATGGTAGGACGAAAGGGCGGCCAAATTAACTCGTAACGATGAATGGGAGAGTCCCGAGTCAGCTAGGGAGAGGAGGAATTGGAAAACTCAAGACTCACTGAGGTGGTTCGAGGGGCGTCATCACCTAAGGAAGAACAGAACCTTCGCCATTTATAATTGTAGGACCTCCGCGTAGTAGGTTTCCTGGAATTCAACAGAACGTTCACTACTCGGGTGGAGAAACTGGTGACGTTATCCTCCATGCTGTCAATTTCAATTGTGGTATGTC
>NW_015173172.1:192716-194822 GCF_001447785.1 Gekko japonicus | reverse complement strand
ACTCGAGGACTGCTGAAAACCATGGTTGCCTCGGCCACCATGGGGTTATTAAGATGCAGTCTGCACCGTCTCTATTTTGCGGACCACTCTCAGAAGCAGAGGTAAGGGAGGAAAGAGGTACAGAAGCCCCGTGGACCAAGGGTAAAGGAGACCGTCTCCCAGAGATTGTGGATCCCTGCCTCCCCGCCTGCAGAACAGAGGACACCTTTTGTTGGCGTTGGTGGCAAAGACATCAACTTGGGGAGCTCCCCACCTGTGGAAGAGTGGGAGGAGGTATGTCGGGTTCAACCCCCACTCGTGAAGGCTGAGTCCTGCTCGACTTAGATGGTCTGCCTGCACGTTCATGTGTCCGGGGTATGTGTGTGGCTACAAGGAAAATGCTGTTGGCAATGCAGAAGTTCCATAATTGGATGGCAAGGTTGCAGAGGCGTAGGGAAACAGTGCCTCCTTGCTTGTTGACATAAGAGAGCGCTGTGGTGTCCATGAGAACTGTGACACATTTTCCCTTGATTAAAGGTAGGAAGCTGGTGACAACATGTTGTATTGCCAGCAGTTCTAGGAAGTTTATGTGTTGCTTCTTCTTCTGCGCGTCCCATTTGTCCCTGACACACAGACCCATCATGTGTGCACCCCATCCCGACAGGAAAGCATCCGTGGTCAGGGTGATTTGGGGTGATGGAGGGTGGAAGGGTGCTCCCTGGAAGGTATTGGAAGGGACAGTCCACCAAAGTAACGAGTCTCGTATGTTGGGAGGGGGGGACAGGACGACAGTGTGAGCGTTGTTCACTGGGTTGTAATTCCGGATGAACCACAGTTGTAAACGATGCATTTTCAGTTTGGCAAAGACGAGAACCGACATAGTTGCAGCCATAAGGCCAAGTAGCCTTTGGATTTGGAAGGCAGTCACAGAAGGGTGGGTACAGACAATGGTGGCTAAGGAAATGATGTCTGCCGCTCTGTCTTGAGGCAGGTAAGCTATGCATGTCGTTGAGGCTAGTATAGCGCCGATGTACTTTATTCTTTGGACTGGACTCAATTGAGACTTTTCTCGATTGACTTGTAGGCCCAGATCCTTTAGTAGTGCCAGTGTCTCGGTGATGTTTGTGACCAGGGCGTTCTGGGAAGGCGCTACCAAAAGCCTATCGTTGATATAGGGGTAGATGGAGATACCCCGGAGACGAAGGAAAGCTGCAACCACAATCATAGTCTTCGTGAAGATTCTTGGGGCGCTGGACAGGCCGAATGGCAGGGCTGCATACTGATAATACTGTTGACCAATCGCGAAGCGTAGGTATTGGCGGTGGGAGGGGTGGATGGTGAGGTGGAAGTACGCATCTTGGAGGTCGAGGGTGGCTATCCAGACGTGTTTCTGCAGGAGTGGCATAATCTACTGTAAGGACACCATGAGGAAGCGATGGTAGGTTACGAAACAGTTCAGTGCCCTTAGATCTAAAATGGGTCGAATGCCTCCATCTCTCTTCGGGACTGTGAAGTATCGGGAATAAAATCCCATCCCGTGGAGGTGTGGTGGTACCTGTTCGATGGCTCCCTTCTGCAGAAGGACACCTCTTCCAGGAGTGGTGGGGAAGGGTGTGTGGAGACGATGGCCGGAGTAATGGGGTACTGGTGGAATTGGATACGGTAGCCTCGGGTCAAGATTGACAGCACCCATTCGTCCGAGGTGATGTGACGCCAAGTATGAAGGAAGGGTGATAGATGGGTTTGAACTGACTTGGTGACAGGGAAGTCAAAAACTCTGCTTGGAGGGTTTGACCTGTTTGGTATGGGAAGATTGTTGCCCAGATCCAAACCTCGGTTTTTGGTATGGAGGTTTTTGACCTCCGGAAGATGTACGCGGTCTCCATTGTCTGTCTGGAGACTGACGACTTGGTGCATGCCTCTGCCAAGAGCTCGACCAGGTACGGGGATGGTATTGTTGTCTCACAGAGGGTGACACTCCTAGAGCTCGAGAAGCCTTTATGCTCTTGTCTAATTCCTGGAGTGTAGAATCAATAGTGGTGTTGAAGAGGCCAAGGCTGTCAAATGGAAGATCTTCAACATAAGACCTGGTATCCAGAGGCAAAGTGGTATTGCGGGGCCAGGAAT
>NW_015173172.1:172252-191400 GCF_001447785.1 Gekko japonicus | reverse complement strand
AGCATGTCTTTGAGAGGAGCTCGTATAATCTCGTTTGTCGATATTGACAGATTGACTGTGCAGACGTGGAGGGTGATGCTGCGTGTCGCATGAAGCATATTGGTGCTGACGTGGATCGATGTCGGGAGCTTCCGATACCGTCGACAACGGGGAAGGAGACGGAGAAGGCTCTGCACCCATTTGATGACTTAGGAGCTTTACCGTTTCAGTGTCGGAGTAAGGACACTCTATTTGGTGGACAGGGGAGTCCAAGACATGGATGGTCGGTATCAGTGGAGGGACTTGGGCCTCCGGTATCGATACAGTTG
Organism: Gekko japonicus; assembly: GCF_001447785.1. NCBI lineage: Eukaryota > Metazoa > Chordata > Lepidosauria > Squamata > Gekkonidae > Gekko > Gekko japonicus. The sequence goes on along the minus strand of NW_015173172.1, from coordinate 191,092 downwards.
TTGGAGCAGGAGGCACTTTAGGGGCATCACCCAGTGCAGCCACCGCTACTTTCCCCTTCTTTGCCGCCTTAAGGGGTTTGGAAGAGCCCTTCTTTGCGAACTTTTGCTCCTTACTTGGCCTGGATTTCTTTTTTACCGGCGTGGAAGCGGAGGATTGTGCCTTCGATGCCGGAGGCTTTGGTGTCGGTTGGCCGATATCGGAGGCAGGCCTCGATGCCAGAGCCATTGAGGTCGATGGTTTCTCGGCGTCCATTGCTGAGGAAGGATGTAGAGCCGATTCTAGCAGGGCCACTTTAAGGCGCGCAGCTCGGTTTTTCCGGGTCTGGTTTGAAAAGCGAGCACAGTGGCAACAAGATCCGGGTTGATGAGACTCTCTGATACAAAGTATGCAAAGGGTATGACGGTCAGGAGGAGCAAGTTTACTACCGCAACCCTTGCACCTATTAAAAAAGCCCCACTTCTTCTCCATAAAAACCAAAATGAAGAAGAGGGGGGGGTAGCCCGAAGGCCTGACTGAGGTAAAGCGGCAAACTCCCCCTCAGCAGAAAATAAAAGGTTTTTTTTAAGTTTTTGAAAGAACAACGAAGAAAAAGAATAAACTGAGGAAAAAATCCAAAGAGCCGTGAGGCAAAAAGCCAAAACACGCGAACCGATCAGACTGACGAAGAAAAAGGTCTTTCCAACGCGGCGGTAAGAAAGGAACTGGCGGGATGTCCGCGCCCTCCCCTCTGGGCATGCGCGATGGGGTTCCTGCGCATGCCCAAGGTCTGGGCGCGAAAATCCGTTAAAAGAGCTTGCTACAGCACCGATTGATCCAGCTCGTGTGCACTAGATCCCATGTGTGTGAAGCACAGAGACCACGTCGAAGATCCTTTACTTTTTACTATGTTGGGGATTATTAGGAAAGGGACTGAAAATAAAATGGCCAATATTATAAGGCCTCCTGTATATATCTATGGTATGGCCTCATTTGGAATACTTACTGTGTGACATTCTGGTCACAGTACCTAAAAAAGGACACTGCAGAGCTGGAAAAATTACAAAAGAGGGCAACCCTATGAGGAAAGACTGAAGAGTCTGGGACTTTTCAGTAAAGGAAAGAGATGACTAAGTGGGGACATGATAGAGGTTTATAAAATTATGCACTGGGTGGAAAGAGTTGACAAAGAGGACCTTTTCTCCCTCTCCCAAAAAACTAGAGCTCGAGGGCATTTGATGACGCTGATGGGAAATAGATTCAGGACAGACAAAAGGAAATACTTCTTTATACAACTAGTGATTAAAATATGGAATTCACTGCCAAAGGATGTAGCAATGACCACAGGCCAAAAGTGGATTAGACAGATTCTCAGAGGATAGGTCTATCAGTGGCTGCAAGCCATGGTGACTGAAGGGAACCTCCCCATTCAGAATACCACTGCTAGGAAGGAACATCAAGAGAAGGCCTCAGCCCTGTTGTTGGACCTCCAGAGAAACTGGTTGACCACTGTGTGAGATAGGATCCTGGGCTAGATGGACCACTGGTCTGATCCAGCAGGGCTCGTCTTATGTTCTTAAGTGTTTTCTTGTACCACCTTGACATGGTTTTCCCACATTTCCGGAACGTTTAATTTTGAAAACATTGAGAAGAATTCACAAACGGCATATATTTATTTTTGTCTACTTTGGATATAAAGAACCCAAAATACTTTGCTCACCTTCTCCCACGGGCTTTAGCCAATATAGAATTTTAAAACCACTAATTAATGATTTGTTAGAATGACATCTGTTTTTTCAGTTTAGACATCCATCTACAATAGCAATTTTGAAAAAACTGTCCCTGATCAAATACCATCAAGATATATCCCACACTAGTTTTCTTCCTACCCCTTCCAAAGTGTGCTTTACACTCTGTGGATTTTCATATTATTGTAAACTGTCTTGAACCATGCGGAAAGGCAGGATAAAAATTTTTTAATTAATAAAGTATTCAGTAGAAGCTGGACATAAAATTCATAACATTCTATTATGGTGGAATTACATGTTATCTCAGCAAATACATATTTCCAGTCTTGTTTGCTCAGATAATGAAGGATTTGAGAAGTGGGACACTTATACAGGAGAATCAGTGATCAGGAGGAAGGCGTGCTCATGTTTATCAATTTTCCTCCCCTCCTGTAACCACCATTCCCTAAGACTCTTCCTGCTGCCCTCAAGGCTAGCTTACATTCAGTTAAAGCCTAGCTGAGGGAAAAAACTGACTTGGATGGGAGGAGAATTAGTGGGTAAAGAAACCATTAAGCGCTCTGCCCACCCACACATTCTCCTTTGCAAATCTTCCCCATTCACATTCACATTAGAAGGAAATCACAGGGGCCACTCCCCCCCCCCCATTCTGAGCTAAGATGATATAATTAACTCATAATACTTTGTGAAATTAGAAGCTTGGGACATCAAACAACAGGGAAAGACTCCTGTAAACTGGCTGTTTCAGGAAGCTTTGGGTGGGGGCTTTTTATAGTTGTAGCTTTTCAACATGTATATTTACTTTAGAATTCAGTATGTTCTTCAACCTTGCAAAGTCTGCATGTAAATTATCAGTTTTCCTTCTTTAGAGGATGGACTGTATGGTATTATATTCTGCTGAAGTTCCTCCCCAGGATCTACCCCCAAATATCCAGGAATTTTCCAACTTGGAGTTGGCAACCTGAACTACAACTCACATACTTTTCAAGTAAATATGAATAGTCTCTATTTCAATATGACTGTGTATTTTCAAGAACTGCATTTTGAGTGTCTTTCCTGTGTAACACAAAAACACATTCTAAAAGCTATTAAAACTACACGAAAATATACACATCAAAACCTACTTTAATGTCTAAGCTTTCTTCAAGGGTGACAATTCGCTCTGTTTTTTCATCAAGAAGGTCCTGTAAAGATTCCTTTTCTGCATCCAGTTCTGCTATTGTTCTATTTAGTGCACACATTTCTTCTTGTTGAACAATGTTTTGTTTTGAAAGGTTTTCTGTAAACAGCATATATAATATAAATTCTTAACCCATTTAAAATGACTTTTAACAAATAAATTGTGCTCAAACAAAGCTTCTGACAAGCAGTCAAAAGTTTATGCTTTTTGATTCAGGGACTCTTCTTTGCAAAATAGCAAATTGCAGTTTTCAAATTAGGGGAATTTAAAATGTAGTTTGGTGGTTTGGGTTGGGATGAGTAGGAATAGCAGAGGGGCTGCTGAAAGGAGAATGAAACCCAGAGCTGCACTCACATCCAGTATGTTCAGGTTATGAATTCCAGTCATAATACATGGAGTATTAAAGGGACATCTGCTTAGCCTCAACCGAGGCCAGGGCCTTTTTTGCTCTGGCCCCAGCCTGGTGGAACATGTTCCGATCTGAGATCAAGGCCCTGCGGAACTTACTACCATTCATCAGGGCCTGTAAAACGGAGCTGTTCCACCAGGCCTTTGGTTAAGGTGGCAGGCGTCCAATAAAATCTCGCTTCCCCCCTGCTGGTTTACCATCTTTATGTGGCCCAGATTAAGATGATGAAAAGTGGCATCACCTTGAAATCTGCATATGAATAGCATGACCTAACATATGTTCTTTTATATTATTTTAATTGTTTTTATACTTAAAATGTACTGTATTTTTATGATGTCTTGATCTGTTCTGTGATCCACCCTGAGCCCATTTGCGGGGAAGGTGGAATATAATATGAAACAAACAAACAAACAAATTTGCTTTGCAATGCTGAAATATTTTTCACATGTGCTTTGCTATTGTTGCTATATTAGAACCTTGTTTAAATGAAATTAATCAGTGTTAAAATCCATCCATTTAATGTAATGTTTATTGAAAGCAAATGTAGGTTACTATGATCGTTGAGCTATAACGATGAGTAATGGATTGTGAGCCTAGGTGGCCTTAGGCCTGCCATTATTCTCAGGGTCTCAGATCCTGATGGGGAATATGGGATAATAATGTTGGTTTCTTTTTTTTTATTAATATTTTTTATTTTATATTTATATTTTTTCTAACATGTAACAATACCAATCAAAACAAAGCAAGATACAATTGAAGTATAACTCAGAACAATTTGCAAAGTATGGCTTCAACATTATTATGAAATAAGGGGTATCCCCCAAGCAGGAGGAGGTAAGTCCCCCCCCATCCCGCCAGTTCCCCCCGTCTCCCTAACCCCCCCTCCACCCACCCCGCTCGATCTACCCCCCCTGCCTCTCCCCCCGGCTCCGAAGCGAGGCCTGAGCGATCTACCCACCCTGCTCGATCTACCCCCCTTCCCCTCCCTGGCTCGCTTCTCTCTTCCCCCCCCGAAGCAGCGGTGGCGGTCAGGGAGTTCGCAGAGCGTTCCCTGCACATGCGCAGGGGATGCTCTGTCACTTTCGGGGGGATTTAAGTATCCCCCTGATATTTTTTCCAGATTTTTAGATTTTTGTGCACACCTGGGGATTGCCCCAAGTGTGCATGAAAATCTCCCTCCTCCCCAGGTGCCCCCGATGCGCGGATTTAGGTATCCGCACGGGGCACCTTTCGCTATTAGATATATAGATTGATTATAGAGCGAATGTACATGAAGCACTTTGAACACTTGAGATTCATTATACAAATACAAAATATAATTACAACTTTATATTAAATAGGTTTGGAATCTCTGGTAACTTTATATGAATAAATCATTAAAAAGTCAAAATTGGCTAATGTAGCCAAGTCTGAACAAATGGTTTCGAAAGCCTCCTAAGCTCTATTCATAGTTTTACCTTCTTATAATTTATTCAGAGGCTTGCATCCAACTATTCAGTTCTGAAGATGGAAGGGCACTTTCATATTTGGAAGAGGGAGGGAGGCTATTTTTGCCAATCTGTTAATTTATCGATGTTTCCAAAAAAGAAATGAGACATGGGTAAAAAGAGGAAAGGGACTTGGGGAGGGAGGGAATGAAACCAGAAAGTAGATCCAAAATAAAGACAGCCACCATTGGATTGGGTGGAGTTAGTAAAAAATGTGCAACCCAGTGTATTTTTTTTTGTTTTCAAGTCACAGCTGATCTATGGTGACCCTGTGGGGTTTTCAATGCAAGAGATGTATCAGAGGTGGTTTGCCGTTGCCGACCTCTATGACCCTGGTTTCCCTTGGTTGTCTTCCATCTAAATACTAAGCAGGGCTTAACCTGCTTAACTTTCGAGATCAAACTAATAACATCAGGCTAGCCTGGGCTATACAAGTCAGGGCAACCCACTGTATAACCACAAACATTTTGTACTTAAATAATAGCATTTGCAGCTTACCAGTTTTGTCATCCAGACACATAATTTTCTCTTGACTGAGTTGTAATTCATATTTTTTCTTTGCAAGTTGTCGTTCAGCGTCTGAAAGATTATGCTGTATTGTTTCATTCAGTAGCCTGAACAGTAACAATAAGGACAATTTAAAATTATCTTTGCTTACAGACTTTATGATAGCACTAAAATGGAAGAAAGGGGTATAGGTGGGAATTAGCGTATAATTAGTCATACTGGGTTGGCTGTAGACCCTACTAGGGGTGTGTATTAGGGAATTCTGAGCTGAAAAAAATCCCAGAAAAAACTCTTTTCGGGATTTTTCGGCTTTTTGGATGCCGAATAGGCTTCCCTGAGCCTGTTCTGAGATCCGGGAAAAAATCCCCCCCAAAATCGGGTTTTTTTCAGAAATGCCGAAAATGGCCACTAGAGGGAGTTTTAACAGTTAAAAAGACCCGGAAACCCCGTTGTCCTGCCATTTCCCTCTTTCTTGTCTCTTGCTCCTGTTTCCAGGAGGGAGAGGGAAGAGGGAACTTCAGACAGGCAATCACTGCAATGCATTTGCAAGACTGTTGTTGCTGCTGCCAGTCCACTATCTTGCTCCTTTCCCAGGGAAGGAGCACTGGTGGCCAATAGGGTTTTGGCATCTGCTCTCTGCCAATCACAGGTGTTTCTTTTTGAAATCCTTCTGTGTATGCCCAGAGAACATAAAAGACAGTCTCTGGTGGCTGATGCCATTGCTGCTGTGCTGTTCCTGGATCCTATGTGCTGTGTTCCTGTTGCTGGTGATGAGAGAGAGCTGCCTGGCTTGGCTTGGAGGTGATTGTGTGTGGCTGGCTGGCTTGCTTCTGCCCCTGCCCTGCTCCTTCAGCCTGCCCGCTTTCCTCCCTCCTGTATGGACCTCCTTTGATCGAGAGCAGATATCAATCTAGTTTACTTTAATTAGGGCACTTTTTTATTGTTTTGGTGGTTTGGGGCCTGGGGTTGGTGAGGGGGTGGTTTGAGTAGGCCTCTAGGGCCTAGGGCCTCTTTCTGGGTTTTCTTTGGGGGAGGGTTCTTCTAGTTTCTCTTTTTGCATAGTTTAAATTTTTTTTACTGTGTGCTTTTCATTTGGCTTGCCTTGTTGGGGGGGTTTATTCTGAGGGGGGGTGAGTTCTTCTAGTTCTGAGTTCCTTTACTTCTAGTTTTTGCCTGTTGTTTGTTTTGCATTTTAATTGTTTTTTCTGTGCTTGATTTTTATTTATTGGTTTGCAGCTTCTCCTGAGGGGGTGTTTACTGATCTCCTTCCTGGGGTCTAGGCTCTTGTTTTTGGTTTTGAGTTTTGTTGTGGTTCTTTCTTTTGCTTGTCTGTTTGCAGTTTATTTTTGTTAAGTTGTGTTGTATTTTTTCTGGGCTTCTGGGATTTTTTTGGGGGGTGTTACAGACTAGGCCTCTTCTGCCTGGGGCCTAAGTTCTCTCTCTGGTCTGCTATCTACAGGTGACAGTTCATGCACCTGACGAAGTGGGCTGCTTTCACACTAAGCCTTGGTTTTGGGGCAAATCACTGTTTAGGGAATGTGTGGTGGGTTGGACTAGATGACCCTGGAGGTCCCTTCCAACTCTGTGATTCCATGACTCTGGCCGCAGAGATGTCAGAGAGAGACTCATTTGTTGCAAGGGCTGGTTCGCACAGGTTGTGGGGGCCACCGTGCACTGGTTCTGCTGCTGGCCCCTGAACAGGGGTCCAACTCCCAAATCTTTTTCAGCCTCTGGGGGTGTGGGGGAGAGGTAGTTGTGTGAGTTTCCTGCATTGTAGGGAACGGGGACCCACCCTCAGCCCCGGGAGAGTGAGCAGCCAGCCATTCTGTGGCTCGGGATGTGTTCGCCTGCCCCTGTCCGGTGGGGGTGGGGCTATTTTCCTTCCTTAGTTGCTGCCACCACTCACTGGATTCATACTGCCTTCCTAGAGGGACAGTGAGACCCCTCTGGATGATTCCCCAACCTGGGAAAGTGGGTATCTTAATCTTTGGGTGCCCCCTGGAGAGTTGGCAACCACTCTGATTTGGGCCCATTTGTGTTCCCCTGGCCTCCTTTTACCTCTGTTAATGTGCTGAGTGGGGAATCTTACACCCCTAGCTGATTGATCACTTGCACAGGTCCTGCCTTCCCTGCCCCAGTCCCCCCCCCCCCCCCCCCCCAGTTTACATGCTGTAGAAATCCTCTGGTTTGACCAGAGTCCAGTTGGGTTTGGGCAGTGACTGGCACAGGTTTTGTGTGTGTGTGTGTGGGGGGGAGATTGCTCTGGTTCTGCTACTGGGCCTGGCTAGTGGCAATGCAAACATGCTCCCTCAGTCTATGTAGGCTGCTGCTGCAGAGATTCTCTGGTTTGAACTAAGTTCTGTTGGTTTTGGGCACTGACTGGCACATTGGCACAGGTTGGGGGGGCAGAATTGCTCTGGTTCTGCTGCTGGGCCTGGCAAACACCACCACCACACCTCACTTAGTCTCTTACAGGGAGATCTGCCTGCCTTTTCCCCACACCCAATTTCCCATAGGAAACAATGGAGAACTGGGGCACCCTCTTTGGATGCCCCTGGAATTGGACCCCCTGGTCCAATCTTCTCAAAACCTTCGGGGTCTTTTGGGGAGAGGCTGGAGCAGCCACGGACTAAATTTGGAGCCTCTACCTCAAACCCCTTCCGCCCCAGCACCCTGCAAACTTTCCAGAGGATTTTTGCCATTGACTTCAATGGCCCCATTTGATATAATGGACCCGAATTTTTCGGGAATTACAAAAATTTTCGGATATCTATGCTTTACCGGTATAGGTATTCGGTTTTTTCCCAGGAATCCCGAAAAAATTCGGGTTCAATATACCGAAATCCAAATTTTACCGAATTTTTTTTTTTGCACACCCCTAGACCCTACTTCTGTCCCTCATGCCATTCCTCATGGACGACTGTTCCCCAGGAACAATATTTGGGGGAGATGAATTGGCTGCAGAGGAATGGAGGAGGGAGACAGTTCTGTTCCACTGACAGAAGGGCCTTTTGTTAGCAAAAAAAATCTAGTCTGGATCTAATCCTATGAAATAAAGCAACAGGTCCAGCCTCATCCCTTCTTGTTTTAACCCTGTAATAGGCGAGAGCATTTTATCCCTGCCAAATAACCAGCCAGTATCTGTATTGTTGGCACCCAGCTGAATGGTGGGAATGATCCTGGCATGGGCGGAATTCAACCACCCAGCTGGTCAACTGGCCAGCCCTCCAAAGACTCCATCCCTGGTCAGAGATAGGGGTGCCTTCATCTCCTATGATGAATTAATACTAAGTGCAAACTGACTGAACTCTTTAAAAGAAGATGAGATGTAATATAAATAGTTACAAAGAGGCCACCCAGAACATAATGTAATGAAAATCACTGTATGCCTGTGATTTAGGCTCTTTCTTTAGCCTTCTGATACTAGAAACTTATATACAACTAGGAAAGCTAGTATTGTGCCAGATCCCCTCTATTTTAGTTTTATTTGCAAAGATCATCTCAAGCGGAAACAGAGACTTAGAGTGGTCAGAACCGTGTACATCAGAGAAAAATCTGTATGGGCAGACGGGGAATTACTGTAACTAATAGCTCTAGTAATTTATGTCACGCAATTCATGCTGATATTTCTTCCTCTGTTATCAAATAAGTGAAGGGAAAGCTGCATCAGTCAACCTAAATGACTGTATTATAAATTAGGCAACAATAAATTTAGAACTGATGAGTGAAGTGAGCAGCCATGTTCAAGGTAATTAAAGAACAATAACCAGTGATTTGCATTTTAGATCACGATACTTTCAGATGACTGGATTTTTAAAAATTTTCTATCAATAAATTGGATAGCATAGAACACTTGTTCAGGCCAAAAATGTTTATGCTAGTAATCCCGAAGAACAGCGGAGAACAGTGTGCATCTAATCTCTCAAAATTAAATTTTAATAGCTTTTGGTCAACAGATACAAATTTATAACTAGATTATTGACTGAACATATTTTATTTACCTCAGTGATGCATTGGTTGTTCTCTGTCTGTTTAGCTCAGTTTCTGATTCCACTGCTCTTCTTGCCAATATTTTCATTTCCATTTCTATGGACTCTATCGTCTCTTTCATCAAAGATATCTTTGATATTTGTTCTAACCGTTCATTGTCAAGCTAAATCATTAAAGTGACAAAGAATAATTGAGAACTGTGGAAAGCTATAAGATATAACATTTCTTCAACTACTTCAAATTCTGCGTGTTGTCTCTTCATATTTTTAGGTGAAGAGAAAGTTTCCACCATTTGCAAATGGAGTCTATTTTCAGCAAACTGATAAACTTTTTCTATTGCTTGTCTGAAACAAAAAAACAATAACTGTTGTCTGAGACAAGGACAAAACTATTTAGAAATGTATTTTAAAAAATGTTTACCCCACCTTCAAGGCAGTTTATATAATTCTAAAAATATATATAACAAATTAACAATAAAACAGCAAAATATCTAGCACCGTCAATCTACCCAAAGCAATAACTAGGGGCAACCTGCTACTTCCAAGTATGGGGTTTACATATAAACTCTGGAAGGATATTTTTTACAGACATTGTTTATTGTTGCTGTGGGAGTAAGACTGCTTTCCATATGTTGCTGAACCCAACAGCTCCTTTTGCTGCAGCAGCTACAGCCAGAAAGGTATGGGAGGAAGCAGATGTTTTTTATTGTCCTCAGTTCTCAAAGTTCTCCTGCCAATACTGCTCTGACTATCATACTTGCTTTGAGCCACAGTAGTCATGGGTTAAATGTGTTCGAATATACAAGGTCCACAGCGTACCTACTTCAAGAAGATCAGAAGGGGATAGCTGAAGGACTGCTAGTTTGCATAGCTAGATTAGGGACTTCCCACAATTTCAAATTATGTCCTTCCTGTCTCCTGATTGGCTCTTCGAAGACTTCCTGCTCCAACTGAGCCCTCCCCCTTTGTTCCTCCCTCACACAGCAGTTAGTTAAGCCTCTCTCCCACTCCTTTGTTCTATCAGAGTTTATTTCTTCTTTAATAAACCAAATTGTTTTCTTTAAATAGTTGGTGCTCCGTTCCTTTGCATGTTTAAACTCCGCCAACAAACTCTGCCGCCCTGAGCCTGCCTCGGCGGGGAGGTGCAGGATATAAATTTAACAAATAAAATAAATACAATGCTTCCTCTCCCTGCTACAAAACAGGCTGACAATTTAGCAACTAGATGCTATCAGTCCGAGAATTGATTAGTGATGTTCAGTGCCATACAAACAGTAAATGTCCAAATTCTTTAAAATAAAACAAAAGTTCAGTGGCACATTAAAGACTAACAACATTTATTTCAATATGAGCTTTTGTGAGTCACAGCTCATTTCCTCAGATATGTGGAAGGAAATCAAACCAGGAACTCTCTATATAGGAAAGATTACCGGGGTGGAAGGGATGAGATACAGGGATAGGTATGAATTCCTTCCTGAGTCTTTCAAGTGTAAATTCTCTGTGTAAATTATTAGAACAGGATTAGTAGTTACAAACAGATAATTAAGGTGATGAAGTCTACTCAGGGAAATGTAGTCTGAAATATAAGTGAAAGTCTAAGTTCATTTTCACTTAAATGTCATTCCGACGCTTAGACTAATTTTCACTAGTTTCTGCAAGTATGCTACTTTTGTTTTCTCCAGGAAAGAGATGACCTTGCCCCATTTACCCATGCTTCAAAAGGGTCCCAATGTGGTAACTGCAATGTGGTGTACATAGAGATGCTGCCTTCAACTTATTCATAATTACCACATTTCTCCTCCATAAATTTATCTTGTCTCCCCGTTTGTTTTCAAGCAAAAGTGTTGGTGTTGACCTTTAAAGACCTAAATGATCTGAGATAAGAGTATCTGAAGGACCACCTTCTCCAGGTGAACCTGCCTCTGTGGTGAGATCATCACCAGGTGCTCCTGCCTTTGGTAGTTAAATGGATAGCTACTAGAGATGGGGTTCAACTATACAAAGAGCCCTAATTAGAGAAATCACCATCTCTGTTATCAAGAGCAGAAGCATCAATCAGGTCTGTCATGACTTGCTCAATTACTTTGCCCAGAAAAGTGAGATTAGAAACTAGTTGATAATTGGCCACATATTCTTTTGTCAAAGATCTACTTTTTTTGTAGTCTGATTTTATAAATGTTGTAAAGCTGTCTTGAAGAACACCTGATGAATGGGCAGAATAATAATCTCTCAAATTAATAAACATTTATTGCAAAGAAACAATCCACCTAATAATACCTTATATTTTACATCTTGATTAAACAACTTCTGTTAGAACCTTTAAAATGGAAAACTGCTCAATTTCCTTTATGCTTTGTACATGAGGCTGCAGTAGATCTTAATTTAAACAGGCTTATTCTGGGAATAGACCTTAGTGTCAGCGTTCCTTTAAAGCAGGGGTGTCAAAGATATGGCCCGCAAGCTGCATCCAGCACGTGCAGGGCTGGAATCTGGCCCAAGAGCAGATGACTCTCTGCTACTTCATGGTTCTTGTTTTTTAACATCGTGGGTCCTTTTCCCCAGTCTCTCCTATTTCCTGCTTCAAGAGGAGAGAGAGAAAGCCTTCCTTCTGTTGGCTGAGGGCTCCTCCCCCCTACCCCTCCTCCTCTGGGAAGGGAATGGGGGAGGAAGAGAGACACAGAGAGGGGAAGAAATGGCATCTCATGGAACTTTTCAGGAAACCAGCAATGTTTTATTCCAGGTATAAGCACACTTTTTCATCAGAGAGAGAGCGGGAGGGAGTCAGCCAGCCAGCCAAAGAAAGAGAGAGTTCTGTGTTAAGACCCAAAAACATTTTATTCCAGGTATAGTGGGGGAAGAGTCCTGTGATTAGACCCAAAAACGTTTTATTCCAGGTATGAGAGAGAGTCCATCCCATGGCACATGGAGAGATCCCCATTTCCATTTCTAACAGATGGGCGGGGAGAAACCTAAGAGCACAGCTTGCATTCCTTATTAGTGAAAGGGAGGAAGAGTACAGCAGCACCTTAATGACTAACAAAATTTGTGGCAGGGCATGAGCTTTCATGAATCAATGCTCACTTCCTCAGATACAGCTGGAATGTGAGTCCATCTGTCCTTATATCTTGGAGAGTGAAGTGATTTCAGATGCCAAAAGACAAGAGCAAGCATTGGTAATGAGAGAAGAAAACTAGGTCTCAATTCAGTCCAGGAGTCTGCATTGTCTTGAGCTTCATGATCAGTTGCAATTCAGCAGGCTTTCTTTCTAATCTCCCATTGAAATTCCTTTGTCAGAGAACTGCTACTCTTAGGTCAGCAACTGAATGCCCTGGAAGGTTAAAATGTTCCCCCACTGGTTTTTGAATGTTTCTAATAGTAGTAGAAAGAGTAAGAGTCCAGTAGCAACTTTAAAGACTAACAAAATAGTGGTAGGGTATGTGCTTTTGAGAGTCACTGCTCACTTCTTCAGACTTATTTCCATTTATTCTTTGCATCCTCCTGTACCAAACTGAAACCTAGGTTTCCTGTCTCATTACCAATGCTGATATCTCCACGCCTCTGTATATCACACGAATGTTGATATCTCCACCCCTCTGCATATCACACCTAATTCAATCATGCCTGCTATTGTCATTTGGCATCTGAAATCATCTTTATATCTCTGGTACCTTGTGTTCCATTTTATGGCACACATGGCCTGGCCCGACAAAGTGATATTTATGTCAGATCTGGACCTTGTAACAAATGAGTTCAACACCTCTGCTTTTAAAGATCAGGAAAATATAAACATCAGTAAACAGCAAAACACAGAACTATCTACATACTCCTAGAACAATGTTAGTAATATATTCACACATAAAGTGCATCTTTACAACATTTATATATTTTATATAATTATATATTAATAGTAACCAATACATTTACAGGAGTAATTTTTCCTTACACTTTGAACATTTGATTCTAGTTCTTCAATTCTCTGTTCCAAGTGAGCTTTCTCATTAAATGCAGTGTCTTGAGCAATCTACATAAAAATAAATACATGAAACACATTTCTCTTGTGTCTTATAAAATTTTAAAATATTTATTAGTTTAGACACTACACAGCCATTCCATTAAATTGTGTAGATGTTGTATAAACGAAAATGGATAAAAGGTCAAACCTTTAACCACATAAAGTGCATCTTTACACCATTTATATATTTTATATAATTATATATTAATAGTAACCAATACATTTACAGGAGTAATTTTTCCTTACACTTTGAACATTTGATTCTAGTTCTTCAATTCTCTGTTCCAAGTGAGCTTTCTCATTAAATGCAGTGTCTTGAGCAATCTACATAAAAATAAATACATGAAACACATTTCTCTTGTGTCTTATAAAATTTTAAAATATTTATTAGTTTAGACACTACACAGCCATTCCATTAAATTGTGTAGATGTTGTATAAACGAAAATGGATAAAAGGTCAAACCTTTAACCTCTCTTTCAAGCTATCACGTTCTGTGGACATCCTTCGAAGATCACAAATAGCTCCATCCCTTTCTGTCTCCACACGCCTTAAGACAACTTGAGCAGTCATTGTAGATTTAGAAGCTCTGGGGGTTTTGATAGCTTCTTTTCTTAGTCGACTTATTTCTTCCTGTGCCTGTTATTTGAAATTTCTCTTTAGGTACAGATACTTATCTGTGAGAATTAAGTACTACAATACCAAAATGGCAATTAATTTATTGGAACACGAACTACATAGATGACCATTTAACTTCATCTGATATTTATGAATGAAATACTACATGCATTAAAATTTATGCATATAAAAAGAAAGAATACAGTGTAACATTAGCAACATAAAATGTTTTAATATACCAATGGGATTGCAAGCTGGGGGCATTGTTGCAAGTGAGTCCTACATTGTATTTTCCTAAAACAAGTCTGTCTTGCCCTCTACTTCCCCCCACCAATTGGTTTGGATCTCAGGAATGTTGATAAAAATAATGACATCTTGTTACAATTTGAATTTGAACTTTTTAATGTTGAAGCCCTCTTGAGCAGTTTCTCTGTAGAGGCTGCATATACATTTCTGAAATATATAATAAATAAAATAAAACACAGCAAGAGAAAAATATTAAAAATCCCAAATCATAACACCTCCAGCCTTAGAGGTCACAAATCACAAAAATCTAAATGGATGACATGATCTAAATGGATGACAAAACGTAAGCCTAGGTGCCAAAAACCTAGTAAAACAAAAGCATTTAATCAAGCTGTATAAAACTATGCAGTGAGAGAGCTTGCTGCATTTCTAGACAAAGGGAACTCCAGAAATTAGGGACCACCACTACTGATAAATCTAAATTTCTCCTACTTGTCAGCCAGACCTCCTGAGGATAAACCCTCACCAAGGCACTCTGAGACTATCATAGGATAAACAGCTCAGAAAAATGACAAGATTATATATGATAGGCAAATTGTTCTTGACAAACTGTTCTATACGCCTATAAAGATTACCTGATCGTAAAGAAAGACGATTTTGTCTCTCTCTTTTGTTAGAACCTTAATATTGCCCTGAATTTCTGCCATATGACGTTCATATTTTTCCATCATACACTTAAGTTCTTCACGTTCTCTCAAGACATTCAGAAATTCTGGATCTGAGTTGCTTCCCTAAAAGTTTAATCAAGAGAAAGTTACCTCATTTTCTGATGCTGTAGTTTTGCAAAATATATTGCAATTTTACAGTCATTAACTTAGTTGTTTGATTTGATTATATGATTTTAAATTCTCTACTAAGCTAGTAAATGTAGTTTGTGTTGTTCTGAGCACTACTGGCTAAACATATTTTAATAAATATTGCTTAGAATGTAATTGATAAGGAGTCTAAATTAGTGTTTAACTCAGGGGTCCTCAAACTACGGCCCGGGGGCCACATGCGGCCCGCCGAAAACATTTATCCGGCCCGCCAGGTGTTTTTGCCACTGTCCTGTCCATATGCTGCCCAGCACAAGGGGCCCTGGCAAGCGGTAGGGGTGCCATTCCCCTCGGCACGGCGCCACTTCCACTTTCCAGGGCCGCAAAAGTTTGCTTTTCTCTCCAACCGCTGGGGACCTGCCAGAGGGCCAGGAGCGCCAACAGCCAGGCCGGCACGCCCGCTCTCCCTTCCCAGGGCTTGGGCGAAGGTTCCCAGTGCCAGGCGAAGGTTCTGCCTCTTTCCCCTGAAACTGTCCACGGGCTAAGGAAGAGAGACGCGAGGCTCTGCCGGCGGCAACTCCAGGCTGCGCCGCTGGCTTGGGAGAAAGTCCGTCACTTCCCCTGAATACAGGCCTGGGATCGGGGTGTCAGACCACCACCTGCACTTCCATGCCACATCCACACAATCATGCCCTGCCTGGAATAAATCCCCCGACGTGGGTTTCCTGCACGCAGACCGGCCATGTGTGCATTGCAACCATGTATGAATGAGATTCGGGAGGGTAACAAATCCCGGCAGAGTTCGGCGCCTCCTAATCTGGGCTCCCTCCAGAATAACCTCCTCCGTCTTCTGCTGCCGTCTGCCGCACAGCCATGCTTTTGGGGCAAAAGCCCTGGTCAGCAACTAGGAGGCCACTGTGGGAAGGGAGCGCCAGCCGCAGAGGGCCAGCGTCTCACCCTCTCTCCGCCGCCCCCCACGCCATGAGACCTGCTGGCAAGATTCGTCGCCCGCAGATTCTTCTTCTTCCCTCTTTCCACTTCTAGCTTAGCTGCGGGGCTTGGGGGCCGGCAGCGCCGATCAGGGGCCCAGCCTTAGCCCGGGCACCTCCAACTGGCAAACCCTGCTGTAAAGCGGGGAGGGGGGAAGGCCCCCCCCCACGCCCAGTCCGCCGTTTCCAGCGTACCCCCTCCCCACTTTTGCAAGCCACAAAGTAGCGCTTGCAGAGGGGGAATTTTTGTTTTGTGTGCGCTTCATCTTCATGAACAGGACATACAGCTTTTCTGTAACCCATTTTCTATTGACATTGAAAATGTGGATACAATTTACCAAATGGAACTGGCTGAACTGCAGAATTGTGACTCTCTGAAAGAAGCATTCAAGTCAAGCAGCCTTCCTAATTTCTATGCATCTCTCCCCTCTGAGACATATCCTAATCTCAGGAAACATGCACTCAAAATGGCAACCATCTTTGGAAGCACTTATGTCTGTGAACAGACTTTTTCCAGAATGAAACATCTGAAATCTCCAACCAGATCTAGACTAACTGATGCACACTTGCATCACTTGTTACGACTAGCAGTGACAAATATGGAACCGGACATTGACCATCTCATTAGCCAAAAGCAGGCCCATAGTTCCCATTGAAATACTGGTAAACTTGTTGATTTAACTTTACTTGTTCTTCATTTTGTTTTTTTGCTTCAAAATAAGATATGTGCCGTGTGCATAGGAATTTGTTCATAGTTTTTTTAAAAACTATAGTCCGGCCCTCCAACGGTCTGAGGGACAATGAACTGGCCCCTGTTTAAAAAGTTTGAGGACCCCTGGTTTAACTAGACAGATATCATGAAGGTGACAGGACTGGATAAACATGACCATCAGCCTAGAAGCCCAATAGCAGGACAGAACATTAGTACTTATCCTGAACATTTCTCCTCAGTGGATTGAGAGAATCCAAGCCATGTTACTCCTCCCCAGTTGCTCCACAGACCATACAAATGAGTTGAGCCTTTATGCCTGCCACTGCAAGTTGGTACCTCCCAGTTACCAGGCATAGTATGACAACAGTAACAGAAAAAAACCCCAAAGTTTGAGTCCAGTGGCATCTTTAAAGCCAACAAAGTTTTATTCAAAGTGTAAGCTTCCGTGTACAAAGCACTGAAAGCTTACACTTTGAATAAAACTTTGTTGGTCTTAAAGGTGCCACTGGACTCAACTTTGTTCTGTTGCTTCAGACCAACACAGCTACCCACCAGAAAAAAAATCACTTAGAAAAAAACCTGTTATAATGTGGAGGGGGGAAAAAAAGGAAAACTTTTAACATCTGCTAAGTATCACCATTGACATATGCTCTAATACCCGTTTCATATGGTCTCAAAATGTCCCTGTAATTGGTCAAATTTCAACAATTTCTTGGCGGCTTGCAGCACCTGAACCCCCAATTGTATGGGTTCACTGAGCTCACCAGAATCTACTCCTAGCCTACATTTTGGCAGCTGGAACCTCGAATCCTTCATTGGTGTATAGCTTAATAATTCTACAGTTCAGCCCTTAGCCAATCAGAACCATTAAAAGACATCTGAAATCTCAATTCAGGCCCTTTGGAAGTTGTTGGATGTTGCCCTATTGTTGCTGGTTGAGAAAGGGCTCCCGTAACAGTTCAAGGTTTGGGCTCCCAAAAATGTAGGTCTGCCACTTGACACAATATAATACAGTACAGGACAACTTTAAACTTTCTGATTTTACAATCCACTATCAGGCATCAATGTGTTAGACAGAGGAAGTCAGCTTTTAATGTTTTTATGCAGTTTAGTCAAGAAGACTGTGTAGCCTAACAGTGTTTCTTTTTGTGTCTTGTTCATTATTTAATAAACCTTTTCCCAATCTTTTAAGAAAAAGTCTGGTTTCTTGTGTACACGACCCATTGGTCTGGGCACTGCTGACCTAGCAGAGCAGCAGTGGCTCGGGGGATCCCAGGTTTGGGTCTTGAAACAATGGAAATCAGGCAGAGAGAATCCAAAGCCTCTCTCCCTTACTTCCTGTCTTTCAGGAGAGCCTCGTGGAGGTAAGGCCTTTTCCTACTGAGCCACCTTTGGGCCAGTTTTGAATGCACTTTACTACGCTTTCCTTGGAGGACTGGTGACATTCATATGCTACTTGCTATGTTCTTATGTTGCTTTTCATGCTCCATGCTGCTTCTGCTTCATGCTGCTTCAAGTAAAAATAATGCTTCACTATAGGCAAAGATACTTTAGGTTAAGCTAAGCAACATGCTCTCAATGTATTTTTCTGTGTTGGCCATGGACTGGAAATTCTGAATGTTATTAAAGGAGGAAATCCCTATTAGAAGAAGAAGAAGATGAGATTGGATTTATACCCCGCCCTTCACTACCCAAAGGTGTCTCAGAGCGGCTTACAAACTCCTTTCCCTCCCCACAACAGACACCCTGTGAGGTAGGTGGGGCTGAGAGAGCTCTGACAGAAACTGCTCTTTTTCAAGGACAGCTCTGACAGAACTATGGCTTGCCCAAGGTCATCCAACCAGGTGCAAGTGGAGAAGTGGGGAATCAAACCCAGTTCTCCCAGATTAGAGTCCATGCACTTAACCACTACACCAAACTGGCTCTCACAAACTGGCTCTCACATATTACAGCCTATGTAGTAATAAAATCCCATAAAATTTATGAGCCCGGAGTCCATGTTTTTTCTTTTCCTGGAAGTGTCATTCCCAGAGTAAGATTCAAAAGATCCCTCTTGCAAACATACGTTCAGAGGTCATTTGGGGGGGGGACGCGGGGGGCCGCAGTTCCCCCGGGTGAGGAACGGGGGTGGGGCACATGACGAAGCACAGCCG
>NW_015173172.1:129889-172239 GCF_001447785.1 Gekko japonicus | reverse complement strand
CCACCGGGCCCCTCATGGGGCTCGGCAGTGGAGCTGCAAGGCCGGCGGCGGCCAGAATCGTTGGGGGCGGGGTGTGTGGTCTTATGACACACTTCCGGTGATGTCAGGGGTGTGGCATATGCTAATGAGTTATGCTAATGAGTTCCCCTAGCTCTTTTTCTACGAAACGACCCCTGCATACGTTTAGCCTGGAAATAACACAGGTTAACAATGTGTTTTAGCTTGGCACCTAAAAGAAAGTAAAGTAGGTGCCAGGCGAGCTTCAAGAGTGAGGACATTCCAAAGGTAAGGTGCTACCACAGAAAATGCCCTGTCTCTAGTTACCACCCACTTCACCTCTGAAAGCAGGGCACAGAGAACAAGGCTTTAGAGGCAATATGTGGGCTGGATAGTATGCCACCTCTTTGACATGCAATCTGTGGCTTTCCTTAGCACTGTTCCCCAATTTGGCAACTACCCCAACTTTCAGGAAAGTGGGCAAGGCCCTTGCCTGGTGGAGCTGGTAGTTGGCAAGTGTTTACCTTGAAACAGATGCTGCCAGAAGAGCAGGTAAACTGGAAACCTCCATAAGGTACATGTCTCATGCCCAGGGATGAAAGTAAATGTGATTTTGGTTGATGGTATGTACAAATGTGCATAGATAAATTGATATATACATAATCAAATACAGAAAGCACAGGAACCAATGTTAGTGATACTTTGAAACAACCAACATCAGCTGATCACTGAGAAACAGGACATTAAGAACAGACTGTGGATTTTTTCAAGTAGTGAGTGTGGGAGAACAGTTTGGTGGAGGGCTAGTTATAACAGGAGGCTACATTAAGGACAACATAAGGATCATAGTCCCTTATCCTACCCTGGAACTAAGAGAGGGGCTTACTAAGCGGCATCAAGGAGCTGTAGCTATTTGTCATGCTGTTAAAGCCTGCTGGGAAAGAATTTCACTTGGCACGTACAGTTAAAAGGTGGAAATCAGTTCAAATTTACCTCAGTTACTGTTTATATTTTTTTTAAAAATTAAATTTTTATTAAGGTCAAGTATAACTTATAACATGTACAATAACTGCAAAATAGTATACAAAAGTCCTGAGAGTCCAAAATTACAAACCATCCAGTTAATCACCCCCAAAATTTTCAACATACATCAACAGTTATAACATACTAACATAATAATTTAATATCAGATCCGTTTATATTTAACAAACTTTACTCTTGTTCCTTTTTCAAAGTGAAGAATCATCTTATCTCTGTCATTTTTACTTTGAATCATAACTATCAGCCAAACTTTTGCTTAGAGTTTTTTAGAATTCCAGATTGGAAATATCTCCTGAATGGTTATTCTTGTTGGGAATCCTAGCGCAAGTAGGCACAGCAGGAAAGTGAGAGAAACACAATTGACAGAAATCAGCTTAAGACAAACCCATAATTTACTCCAAGATATACCTGAATGGGGGAGGAAACCTTTGAAACAGCATGAGAAGGGCCGCACTTAGAAGTTGAAGATGTATTTCGAAGCATCTTCTTCATAGTCTCAGTTTCAGATTTATAATAATCTCTCTCTTCTTTCAGTGTCTTTATACATTTCTCAAGCCTTGAAGGACAGCACTCTTCTGATTCTTCAGTATCTAAAACAACCTTTTAAAGGCCAAAGTGAAGAGTTATAACAAATAGTATTAACTGACTAACATAAAATTTTATTTCAGCATTTTTCTACCTGTATATTCTATATATTTTATTTATTATAAAGCAAGCATTTGGCCTGTTACAAAACCATGTAAGGATGGAGATGCATCACTTGTAAGTAAAACCCTGAACCTCAGCCAGCAACTCCTTCGAGAGCAATGCTGAGAATAGGTGAGTGGTGGATAAATTAGCACCACAAATCTCATCCTTAGGTGGTCTCTGAATGTACTCGTCATTGGGCCAGATTTCGTCCCTGAGCCTCCTGCTGCTGATCTGTCATTTGAAGATGACAGTATGTACTATGAAACAACATTTTATTTCAGGAAACTTGACTTCTGCATGACTGACAAGTTCAGTAAAAATTCCTTTGTATAATTTTTTTCAAAACCATAGAGATTTTGAAGGTGATTCCAAATTTTTAGTGGGGACAAAACTCTTGTCAAGTGATATTTAGTGATGCATGAATATTCCCATAACCAAATGTTGGTGAAACTGGTTTTTAAAAAATCAGTAATTGCTCTAAACAGGGAGGCATGCCTGCAAAGTTTTGGGTGATCTAGCATGTTCTTTTAGGCTGCGATCACACACGCCTTTAGATCCGACATAGGTGTGAATGCCCGTTCGCGGGGAGGGCGGGGTATAAATACAATAAAACAAAATAAAAATAAATGCCTGACAGATCTAAATGAAGCAATCAGACAGCAACATCTAGGAAGCGTCCCGCAGTTGTCGACAGCCCATGCTGCTCCACCACAGAAGTGGAGTTAAAAGACACCGGGGAAAGCCTGGTACTAAGCAGGTTCCGGCGGGCCATGAACGGACTTTCCACTGTCTTTAAAAAAATATTTTATTATAATTAGTGTAAAATATACATAGTCAGAGATAACCAATGCAACCACAAACATTCATAAGCAACAGAACCATAGCAACATATGCAAAATTCAACTAACAACTTATAAGAGTTTAGATGACATAGCATCAAATACCTGTTTTTAAAAAGTGTAAAATCTACAACAAGATTTTTACTATACTATATTTGGTGCGAATATATATCAGCGTTAAAAGAACAAATAAACAGAAAGGGAGTCTACTCTCTGAAAACCTTGCGATTTAAGTAGAGTTTCTTCTGATAAAAACAGATACCATTTCACCATTGAACTTCTATATTCTATCTGTTTCACGTTGGGCAACCCAGTCAGATATTTTATCTGAAATAAAGTATTCCCAAACTTTATTGTACCAATAACTAATTGTCGAAGCCGATCAGTTTTTCCAATGAGTTGCAATACCATTTTTGGCTGCTGTAAGTAAAACGGAAATCAATTCTCTATCAACAGAAATCTGAGTTTTAGGCCATAAATTCAAAGGTATTAAAGCTGGGTCTCTAGGGGACTTTCTCATCTGATCGTGCAAGCATGCACTCATGCCATTGGGACGGTGATGACAACTACATGCACACTGACCAGATGGCCACTGTTCTCCAATTTAACAGGTGGCTGGTTTCTGCCACTCTTCCCCATCTTCTTAATAATTAGTATTTGTTCTAGTCATAAATGCATTCTGCATAAATATATGACATTTTAGCAGTAAAAATAAAAACGTTCTTACAGATCTAAGAATGTTGATTGTATGTTCCAATTTCCGTATCATATTTTGTTGGCATTTAATCTGAGACTAAAAGGGAAAAAAAGGAAACTATATTACATATAGGAAGTCAAATAGTAAGCAGAACTTTTGTAAGGTATTTCTCAGTGATGAACTAATGCATTTAGACTACTGCTTTAGATGTGCTGAAAGAAATTAATCTATTAGGAACTGAAACCAGTTATGCTGTCATGATAGCCTTTGCTCTTTGCTCCACATACTTGCAGGTCAGGAGCAGAGGTCACACAGCAAGGCAATGCTGCAACTTTTTATACAGACTTTCCGTTCTCTTCCCCTATTAAGCCAAGTAGCCCAGCTTCCTCAACTGACATTGAGGCATAACTGCAGGCAACTCTGAATACAGTTCAGGAAGGAACTATGAAGCAAACACAAGCAGTTGTTAGAGGTGCTAGCCTTCGCTCATGAGAATTTTACTTTTTATACTTTGCCAGATTTAGAGGTTGCAAAGCCAAGAAATAATTACACATAAGTAATTTTTATTATTAATGTTCATGTGTACACTATCACAATGTGCACATACACACTGAAGCATCATATAAGGAGTGATGCTGACAGTACACACATTGAAATCAGTGGGCTTAGATTGGCGTAACTTTTTTTAGGATTGCACTGTCATTCTCTGTCCCACTGTATCAGCTAATTCATATATCCAGCTCAATTTGAGTCCCAAAGCAATGAAAGTGTGGCCATTAGCTGTGATAATTTTGATATATTTTGCTGATAAAATCTCTCTGATTCAATCCAACTCTGATTCCGCATTTTTTGCAGAACAGACAGAAGTATCAAATGCACTGTCTGCTCAAATTTATACAGATAGTTTTGGACTGGTCTTCCTGAGTAACGTTGAAAGGATGATGGGGCCCATGCAGGTAGCCACTGGCACCCTGGATACTTGTCCCATTTGGCTTAAATGTTCTTGGGATAAAGTAAGGGTTCCACTGGCTAATATTAACAACTCCCCATTACAAAGAAACCATCTGCCAAAACTTCTGAAAGAGGCTGTAACCCAGCCTTTGCTGAAAAAGCCTTCCCTCAATAAAAAATATCATTGCCAATTTTAGGTGTGTGTCAAAAGTTGCCCTTTTTGAGTAAGGGGACTGAGTGGAGACAGAGCAACTTCAGGGTTTCCTGGATGACTTATTTGTCCTTGACCCTTTACATTCTGGCTTTGGGATAGAGATTGCTTTAGTTGCTCTGGTGGATGATCAGAGAATCATAGAGTTGGAATAGACCTCCAGAGTCATCTCCCCCTGCACAATGCAGGAAAGTCACAAATACCTCCCCCCCCACATCCACAGTGACCGCTGCTCCATGCCCAGATGACATAAAATGTCCAGGATCTCCAGCCAAACTGGCCTGGAGAAAAACTGCTCCCTGACCCCAAAGTGGCAACAAGCATTTCCCTGGGCGTGTAAGAAAGGGCCACAAGAACTAAACACCGATGAAACCCTTCCTGCCCTCCCTCTCATAATCTGCCTAATCAGCATTGCTGACAGATGGCCATCTAGCCTCTTTTTGAAAACAGAGTCTGTGTTTAGATAAGGGAAATGCATTTAGTTTGATCCTATTTAATATCTGTGCTGCTTATAACACAAGACCACTTCATTTTGTTGAGACATGTAGAAACCAGAATGGGCTTGAGAGGTACTGTGTTAAATTTGGTCTTTTGTCTTGGTCAATGCAGAGAGTAGTGGTTAATGACATGGAGCTAGAGCATGTGACTTATCCTGCACAGTTCTCCAGGATCCAATTCTCTCACCATTGTTTTATTTGTATGTTAGACTTTCAAATGGGATTGTCCAAAGCTCTGGGATTGGGTGTCATCCGTATGTTAATAACATCCAGCTCTACATTTCTTTAAATAAGGCTCCAAAAGAAACGGTTGTTATCTTGGACCAGTTTCTGAATGCAGAGTAAAACTGAATCCAGACAAGATGGAAGTGATACTGGCTGGTAAAGTAGAAGCTCTGGAGAAGAATGGTCTTGAACTTGACAAGTCTATTAATAGTTTAGAAGTTCTATCAGATCTTGCTTTGTTATCTGAAGATCAAGTAAACGCTTCCTTCAGCTGCATCTTGTGCAGACATTCTCTCTCCTTTTAGACCCTGCTGAGCTGGACACACTGATACATGCTTTTGCAATGTAATAGATTAGAAAACTAGAAAGCATTCATAAGGCTACTGGCAGTAAAAAGGTGTATAAAAAACTCTTGATCGAGAGACAAGCCTTAGAGATGCTCAAGACTTCTCAGATAAAACGCAATATTACACATTTAAAGCGTAAATTCTGGTCTAAAACTCCAAAGCATTTACGGTCGTTAGCTTGGAAAGTCCAAAAAAGAAGCACCCCAAAATTAATTAGAGCTATTAAAGATGTCAAAGGAAATCTCTGTTCAAAAGACACACAAATAGTTAAGCTGTTCCATGAGTATCATTGCTCACTCTATCAAACTAAACATCCAAGCCCAAAAGCAATACTAAGATTACCTATTAACAAAACAGCCTCTTCCTCATCTTGAAAAGCAACACAGGGAAGCACTTGAATCTCCAATCACACATCAGGAGGTTCATGATATCATCAGATCCTTAAGAAACTTTAAAACACTGGGCAATGATGGGTTCCCGGCTGAATTTTATAAGTCTTTTTCTCATATCCTTGTTAGTCCACTTACTAGCGTATGCAATGATATCTTAAACGAAAATATCTTACCCTCTTCATGGACCGACTCAGCGATCATCGTTATCACAAAACTAGGTAGAGACACCACAGAACCAGCGTCCTATCGGACAATCACTTTGATTAATCAAGACTCAAAAATCTTCTCGTCTATCATAGCTAAACAGTTGGGGAACTTCATAACCCATTATGTGCATAAAGACCAAACTGGCTTTATGCCTTCACGCAACATCGCTGACAATATTCGTAAATCTTTAAACAGCATGAATTATTGCAGAAGTGAAAAACTTAAATCCATAATCCTATCGCTCAACACTGAAAAAGCATTCAATACGCTAGAAACACCATCTCTTAGATCTGTTTTAAAATGCATGGACTTTGGCGAGAAATTCATGAGAACAATAGATACCATTTATAGTGACCCAAACATGCGCATTCGTATCAATAACCTGTATTCAGAAATTTTAACCCCCTCGAGAGGCAGTAGCCAGGGATGACCCTTGTCACTCCTCCTATTTGCGATTGCCATGGAACCTCTAGCTATTGCTATCCGTGTCAACCCACTTATTAAAGGAATAAACATCTATGATAAATCTTTTAAAATAAGCCTCTTCGCTGACGACACGGTCTTATATCTCACAGACCCATTGGAATCCTTAAAATTTATTAACAACAAACCGCTCCACTTCGGTGAGGTATTGGGACTGCGAATCAATAAAAAAAATCTGAAATATACCCCACCTACATTACACCTGAACTCTCGAACACTATTAAGGCACTTTATAATTTTAAATGGGTAACTAATGCGTGGAGACATTTGGGGGTTTTCATCCCCATTCATTTAAAAGACCTGCTGCAATACAACTTTGGTGAAACATACAAAACAATCAAACTCAAACTGGAAAAATGGCATCAATTATCTTTTTCTTGGTCAGAACGCATAGACCTAATTAAGTCTTTCATTTTACAGAAATTCATCTTTCTGTTCCGCACACTGCCTGTACTCATCCCTTTACGCGATATAAAGATATGGCAAAACACCCTTTTGTAGTTTATATGGGACAACAAAAAATATAGGATTAGCTTTTACACTCTTCGTAAACTAGTGCTAGACAATATGGACATAAATTTAAATTAATAGAAATATTCTGTGCAGCTGCCTGTGCAGTTATAGCTAAATTTTGGGGAAATGACAAAAGACCCACTATATCTGATTGGTTCTTTAAAATTCAGGAATATTGTATAATGGACAAGCTAGCGGATTCTTTGTCACCATCTATATAATTCAAATTTTGTTAAAATTTGGTTTCCAGTTTTTGAATACTTCGCCTCACATAAGGAATTTGAGCATATACTTGAAGCTATTAATGTTGTATATCAGAGGTCATTTCGGGGGGGGATCGCGGGGGAACGCAGTTCCCCCGGGTGAGGTGTGGGGGGAGTGGGGCACATGACGAAGCCCCGCCCCCTGCTTCCAGCCGCCCCGCTTCCGGCCCTCATTTAGCCAGGAGGAGGCAGGAGAAGAGGGAGGGTAAGTTGCTTCCTCCCCGCCTCTCCCCACCCCTGCCTGCCTGGAGCCAGGGAGGGCCTTCGCGGGGCTTCCTTGCACTCCCGCCGGCCTTGCAGGTCCACCGCCGGGCCCCTGATGTCAGGGGGTGTGGCATATGCTAATGAGTTATGCTAATGAGTTCCCCTAGCTCTTTTTCTACGAAACGACCCGTTGTATATTAATATCCGCCATAAAAGTTACATATGTTACACACTTTCTCTCTCAATGCTAGCTACTACAGGTTGTACTACTGTCGTAATAACTGTTCTATGTTTTGCGTTAGTTATGTATTTGGTTACGGCTATGCATGTATTTGGTTATTAAACACACTAAAGTTTAAAACAAAAAAAAGACGCTGAACTACAGGCTGGAAGGTTGGTAGTTCAGCAGTTCGAGACCCAAGTGCCGCATGAGAGAGTGAGCTCCCGTCTCTGGTTCCAGCTCCTGCCAACCTAGCATTTCGAAAGCAAGAAATTGCAAGTAGATAAATAGAAGAAGAGATTGGATTTATATCCCACCCTTCACTACCCAAAGGTGTCTCAGAGTGGCTTACAACCTCCTTTCCCTTCCCCTCCCCACAACAGACACCCTGTGAGGTAGGTGGGGCTCAGAGAGCTCTGACAGAAACTGCTCTTTTTCAAGGACAGCTCTTATCAGAACTACGGCTTGCCCAAGGTCATCCAGCCAGGTGAAAGTGGAGGAGTGGGGAATCAAACCCGGTTCTCCCAGATTAGAGTCCGTGCACTTAACTACTACCCCTTCGGTGGGAAGGCGACAGCGTTCCGTGCGCCTTGGCTTTTAGTCATGCCAGCCACATGACCACAGAAACGTCTTCAGACAGCACTGGCTCTTCGGCTCGGAAACAGAGATGAGCACCGCAACCCTAGAGTCGGATTCGACTGGCTTTCGAGCAAGGGAAACCTTTAACTTTATTAGAAAACTACACTACATTCTACCCTTGAAGACTATACAGAGGCTATAATGGTACAAAATGAAGCTGCTTGTCTACTGACAAGCCTAAAAGTATGAACAATTTGGTAGAAAGTGCCATCAAATCGCAGCCCTTGAAGGGGTTTTCGAGGCAAGAGATGTTTAGAGGTGGTTTGCCGCTGCCTGCCTCTACGCAGCCACCCTGAACTGCCTTGGTGGTCTCCCATCCAAATACTAAACAGGGCTGACCCTGTTTAGCTTCCAAGATCTGGCTAGCCTGCGCTATTCAAGTTAGGATATGATAAATTTACTCCAACTGTATGACACTCCCATTGGCTACCTGTATACTTCTGGACCCAATTCAAGCTGTAAGTTATCACCTTAAAGTCATGGTCTGAGATACACATATCTGAAGGACCATGTCCCCCAGTACGAATCTGTATGCCAATTATAATCCTCCTAGAGCTCCTTTCTGACTATCCACTCCATAAGATCTGTTAGGTCTGCTACAAGCCAGATCTTGGTCATTTTCAGTTGTGGCTCCAGTCCTATGGAACAGCCTTCCTGAGGACAGGAGGGTGGCTTTTGATACCATTCTGTCATAGGCAATAAGTAGTTTTACTAGATTGTTGTTGTAATGCAGATATATACTAGTTTCTGTAAGTTGTCATTGTCATAAGAAAAGGCAAGATATGTATTTTAAGATATTTAAATCAGTATTTGTAATGTGTTAAACATGCATGTGTTCTAAAAGCCTTGCACTGTGAATGCAATCGCATAAGCCCCATGCTGCTCCATACCGTTCTACTCCTTAAATACAGAAGAATGGCAGAAATGCTGGCATTATTTCAGAGAGTTTTTGGTGAGAATACACATGTGCATCCTGGTTTTCCATATTCCATACAGACAAACCCACAAGCTGAAAGAAAAGCCCAGGCCTCCACTCGCCATGTCACCCCAGACCACCTCTTCAGCAGCATGGTATCTGTGGAGTCACTGTCACTATAAGCAGGTGCATTTAGGGTTAGGTACAAGACATCAGATTCTACAGTCTGAGCAAGCAAAATACCTTCTCATCACAAAAGTACCCTGTACAAACTCCAGAGCGCTGTGCCCTTAAATACTTTTTAAAAAAGAATTCTTTTCTTTAAAAAAATTCATCCTTAGATGTGAGAATATTTGTAAACAATAGGTGGCAACAGACCCTGAGTGCTCAAGAGTTAAGATTACTGAGTCAGGAAAGACCTCCAGTTGATATGTCATGTTGCTTTATAAAGCTACTGGAAGCATACAGACTTCAGGGTCTTCTAAAAAGATGCAGGATTTTAAAAAAATTAACACCATTCTTAGTTACTTTCCTTTGAGTTAAAATTTTAAATAAGTAATTATTATTTGGCAATATTTGAACAGTCAGTTGAGCAAGACTTCTACTGGTCATGTGACAACCCCCAAGATATATACAGGGGAGGCTTTCAAAGTTGATCGGAACAGATTGGTTGCAATAATAAATTTATTTACAGAAACCCCTGAGATTTTTTCAAATGCAGATCAGACCAATAAAAACACTGGGCTGAATCTACTACCCCCTTGTTCAAGCAGAAGGTATTTTCAGTGGACACCCCACACATACACACACACTGTTCAGATGCAGCCCCTATGCTGCATTCTGCACCATTCCTTAGGTTCCACGCTGTTGCTTTTCTCCAGAGGGTGCAGGGTGCTATAGCAGGGATGAGGTGGAAAAGATCAGGCAGATCTTCTCTCAATCAAACAAACAAACAAACATAAAGACCATTTTCAACTAGATTAGATCAAAGGGCCATTCCAATAAAATATATGAATCTATTTAGCAGCTCAGCATGAGATAGACTGACTCCATAAAGGAAGCCATGGCCTTCAGTTTGCCAGACTTCAGCAAGGCTGCTAATGATAGGACATTTTGGAGGTCATTAACTCATAAGGTCACCATAGATTGGAATGGACTTAATGGTACATAACACACACACACACACACACACACA
The DNA here is from genome assembly GCF_001447785.1 of Gekko japonicus. Lineage (NCBI taxonomy): Eukaryota > Metazoa > Chordata > Lepidosauria > Squamata > Gekkonidae > Gekko > Gekko japonicus. The sequence continues at coordinate 161,712 of NW_015173172.1, read as the reverse complement.
CACACACTGTGAGATACTATGCAGGCAGTGTATGCAAAAGAATGAACAGAAGGCCTGCCACACAGACACAGTACCACTTATAGCATCATGGTGGTGTCATATCTATCTCAGAATACTGTCCTAGTGGAACAATGTGGACCAGCACTATTGTATAAGTTTATGGTTGCCAACAGGCCTGGAGAAAATAGTACTGTTCCTTTAACAGAGGCTTAATATGTACACTGCAAAAAAGATACTAATGTTACAATTAGTTTTACCTATGCAACTCTTAAAACTGCACAATCTGACAAAGCGCTAGGTTTTCCTGCTGGCAGATGTTGTCCTCCAATACAGATAGCCACACATTCTAAAAATATATATGTGTATGAACATGTGTTTTAATGTAGCAATTCAAGTACCTTTGCTTCAGCAAGCTCCATGTCAGCACTATCCAAGACAAATTCTTTTTCTTTTTCTAGCTGTTCAGCTAACTTGCCAATATGAGAGAGTTTTTTACATAGATATTCATTCTTACTGGCTAAATTGTCCACTTGACTTGTTACTTCCACCTTATTGTTAAGTAGTTTCATAACATGTTTCTCCAAGTCAAGGTTTTTTGTTTGCAGACCTTCAACCTAGTTGGTCCAAAAATAACAAATCAATTTCATTTATTTTACCTCTTAAAATAATGCCATATTGTACAGCAAAACATTTGTTGATACCATGTACAAAGCATATGTAAAATAAAGCTGCTTCTTCGTGGGTATGTTATTAGATTAATCAGTGCCTGGTCACAGCTGATGGAAAGTTCATGGAAGATGAATCAAGACATAATCTAAATTAATTGGGCTCATTAGTGGTGAAAGTGTTAGGAATATCTTACAGTAGTTTCTGGGCTTGTTAACTGGCACTGATTTGTTTTGGTTGTGTTTACCTGGCTCAAAATACATACCACTTCCCATCCATCCAAATTGATTAATCCCTGCTGTTTTCCCCACAAAGAGTCAACACCTCCCAACCCACATACCAGACAGGAGATGAGCAGCTGGGGCAAAACAATTTTGGCAGGAAAAGAGAGAACAAAGGTAGGTCTGAGTTGTTCTCTCCTGCCATGCTGTACTTTAAATCGCACCTCATCCTCTGCTTAATATTGAACAGGAACAACCCATCGTGTGTAGTTGTACATCAAATTACATTAAATAATTCCGTATCCAGTCCACTACTAGGACGCCAGACCACATAATACAGGTCACAATGCATGTTAAAATCTGCAGCAGCTTCAATTTCTAGAGCTGTAATCTTAAGGGTACTTTCCTGGGAGTAAGTCCCATTATATAACATGGGACTTGCTACTGAGCAGATCCACCTGGGCTTCTTCTCTTAAGTGCCTTGAATATTAGTCGTTTTGATACAACATACTTTAGAGTTTTATATATGGAATAAAAATAAGCATCTATGCCTTTCACATTGTGAAAATCCATTGTAAGTATAAAATTGTTCCAGCAATACTATCAGGAATAATACAACACCATAAAATAATACTGTCATCTAAGAATATTCTATTTACCATACTACCAACCTATATCTGTCACGTCTGAATCCAAACTGATAAAAGCAAAGTAATCCTAAAACACTCAAGATACTGTAACTACTCTCCATAGCATGGTTTTATGTGGGTCTGTATTGGGAAGACCCACTAGCAAACCGGGATAATGAGTCATAATGACAAATGTCATCACAGGTTGATTAAATGCTACTGTACAATCATTAAAATGTTATTTTGGCACTATTACAATTTTGTTCCTGCAGCTCTATTGAGAAGACAAAACCATTTCCCTGGTTTTCACAGCTGAGTGACTAAATTAAATGTGATGTCATATTTCAATTATTACATAATTTCAGTTATTACAAATGGCCAAAATATCAGGACAATATGACAGAACCTCTGATTGTAACTTTTGGATGATTTTGTCTTTGTTCTTAATCTTTTCTTCAAGTTTTGGAAGTTGGTTGCTTTCAGAAAATGGATCTTTTGTCGTCACCTGTGGAGAAAAAAGCAGACAAAGCAGCATAAAGGGCAATCTTGTTTGATTAGTTTTTTATGTACACTTTTAACTTATGCTGCCAGAAGTCATTATACTGAAGTCATTATACTGAAGTCATTATATCTGCAGCCTCAATAGGACCTACTGTTGTGCACAGTTGCACCCTTAGTGACTACGGCTTGGATCCCACCCAGAAACAGGTACAATAGTGGCAGATTTATCTATTTTTAAGATTTTTATTTTTGAATTTGAAATTATAACACATTTACAACACAGGATCCTTAAATAAAGTAACAGGACCTGCAAAGACAATATCTTTTGTATATTGTAAAGACAGAATGTAAAATATTACAATTAAGTATTTATCAGCAATACATTGTATTGTAATACATCACAATATTTTTAATGAACATACAATAAAACTATCAATGTGTGTATGCGTATCCTCAAATTTAGATGGTCTTATATAATTTTCCCCACTGATTCTGCATATAATATAAAGGGGATCTATTTTTCTAAGAAGCCCGAGATAGAATTGGGATTTTCCATACTTTTCAATTTGTCAAGACCTTGTCCGTTATCATTATTCCATATTTTATTATACCAGTTTTTGAAGGTAGGTGATTTCCCCCACCAACTTTTTGTCACAGGCAGTCTGGCTGTTGTTAATAACAACATTATGAGTTCACTTCTAATAAAGTATCCATTTAAAACAAATCTCAATAAAAATGATTATTAAAAGTTGCCACATAAATTATCACTGATAAGGAATTACATCCTTTAAAAAAAGTTGTATTAGACTATGATCCATGCAGCTTGACTATCTGCATGTTTATGTGGAAGTAAACAAACTGGAAGAATACTTATAAAATATGTCTGAATTGCTCACATGAGCTCTCTACATGATTAGCCAGTGCAATACTATGCAGAGGTACTCCAACCTAAATCAACTGATTTCAGTTAACTTAGATTGGAGTAACTCTGCATAGGAATGCACAATGGTTTGCTTTCCTGGGGCCCCGTTCATACGAGGCCAGTTGGGCCGGGAGCGGGACGGAACGGGGGCGGAGCAAACCGGCACAATCCCACCTCAACATCTGGGGAGCGTGCCGGATCCGTCCCGGTTCCGTCCCTACCGGCGATACCGCGCAGGAAAACAGAACCACCTACCGAGGTGGTGGAATCCGTTGGAGCGCCGCAAGCCGGGCCGTGGGATCGGCCGGCTTGTATTTGCGCTGGTGCTTCCCGGCCCCCTGCCGTACTGCGCATGCTCGAGCATGCGCAGTTCGGCAGCCTCCCCCTCCCAGCCAACTCTTCCTCCCCGGCATCTGATCGTGCCGGGGAGTGACGCGACGCGGCTCCGGGGATCTGTGGGATCCCGCCGCGGCGTTCCAACTTTGGTGCGGCTCACATTTGCCGCAGATCAGCCCTCCGTTTCCCTGCTGTGTGGCAGGGACCTACGTTAGGCTAACTTGGTGACAGTAAGTGAAGGAAATGCTTGCTTTTATTTAAAAAACATTTTTCTCAATTGTAACCACTTATGAGCACAGTATAAATAAAACTATGAGCACAGTAGCCAATGTCATTCTAAAAACTATTTGGATTAATTATGTGTAAACAATAAAAGGATTTCTCAGCACAGCAAGTCGATCATGTCCTGCCTATTTTTTGTTAGAAGGCAAGGTGTCAGTCACCATGGCACTAGCATTTGTTTTGCTTGAGAATTTAACTGCTGGGCACTCTGGTCTCTTTAGGGCAAACAGTAGTCCGGGGAATGCAAACTTCTAAACTGCAACTTTTGTGTTAATTAACATTTTTACCGAAAGAGGACTAGGAATAATTTACATATCTCCCAAACATGACAAGGATCTGTATCTGAAGAAGCCAGCAGTGAGTCACTCGTGCCCTACCACAAATTTTGCTAACTGGACTCTTACTCTTTTCTAATGCCAAGGATGGATCCCTAATATGGCTCTTAGATTCCTGACACACAGCTTTTATAGAACGAAACTCCAGCACTGCGTCTGAAAAAACAATTTTCAGGATTGCAGTCGTTTCTTCTCACACACACCTCAGTAAGAGCGACAAAATAATCCTGTTTCTCTCTGTGTGTGTGTGTGGAATCCAGCCCAACCTCCCGCTACAGGTCGCCTGGCAATTTAGTGCTGCTTTCTCGATGTCTCCGGGGACTATCTGTACCTTTGTGTGAAATTCTGTTGTTTTCCTCCTGCGCCCAGGGTACCTTCTAGACATCATGCCGGCGACTACACTGTCCGCTCCAAAAGAGAAAAAAATAAAGGTATTTTCCCCCCCTCCCCCTTTTCTCAGGCCTCTCAACTCGCTTCCTCAGCCTTACCGCTGACTTCGCCTTCTTTCCCCCCTCTCAACTCGGGAAGCCCAACGAATGGCCAGACCAGATCGTGGCAGCTCAGCTATGAGCCTGCCCCCCCCCCCGCCCCTTCACTACTCCACAACGGCTGGGCAAAAAGGGCGGGAAGAAGAAGCCGCAAAGCCACCTGCACCTGGAAAGGTAGGAGATGCGTCTCCCTCTCCCGCCCATGAACCCTGTCTGAAGAAGTGAGCAGTGACTCACGACAACTCATGCCCTACCACAAATGCTGTTAGTACTCTTTAAGGTGCTACTGAGCTCTTACTCTTTTCATCCTGTCCCCCAAAAAGTGAAGGCGGACGGGAGCCTAGTCAGCGTCTACAATTCTCCTCAGACCGGCGCCTCTTGCCTCGTTGGACGTGCTGCCCCCTACAGGCTTGCCGCAATATTGTCCCTTTCCCGCTCGCTCTCTCGGTCTCCTGGTAACGCTCTCCCCACCCCTCCGGCTCTCGTTACCTTTGGGATTAGGCATCATCAGCGCTCATCTTTTGACCCCGCCCCCTTCCCCTTCATCGGCGCTTGCGGCCCATTTCAACCGCGGTTCGCGTTTCGGCAGCAGCACCGACCAATAAACTGGAGGTCGAAGCGCGCGATCCTCGAAGCTCTGCTATGTGCCGGCGGGGCCGGGCGGGGCTTCAAGGAAAGACGGCTGGAAGCAAGTCCAGTTCCAACGCTCTCTCCCCCAAGTTCTTGCCCCTACCCCCAGCACTTGTTTGGACGGTTTTGGCCGGAGAACCGGTCTGGCCGTGTTAGTCTGGTGGAGCAAAACTGAATGGGAATCTAGTGGTATTTTAATAATTTAACAAAGCTTTGTTGTAGCATAAACCTTCGTGGACTAGGGATGTAGTGTAGCGGGTCCTCCTCACTAGGAAGGAAGACCTTTTAAATATGTGATGGGGGGGGGGGGCGTGATCTAACATAAGATGGTTAAATGGCTGTGAAATCCAGGAGCTGCCTGGGGAGAGCTACTTATCGAAAATTCAAATATAGCCAAGAAAAGTACAGAGGCAATTCATAAAAGCAGTGAAAGTAGGTTATTCTCCTCTTCCTCCTCTCCCTCCTCCTAAACAAAATACTAGAAATAGCTATGTTGTTGTTCAGTCGTACAGTCGAGTTCCACTCTTCGCGACCCCATGGAAATGTCTATAGACACCCATAAATGGACACAGCACCTGTAATAACAAAGCCAGTAAAGTGTCCCAGAGATTTTGCTCAGTTTTGAAGGGAGGGGGCTATTGTGTCTAAACTCTGATGAATTCTGTCTCAGCAGTTTTGTTCTCCCATGTTTAATATCAGATTTATGTCCATTTATTCTTTTGCACAGGAACTCACATGTTTGACCAGTGAGGCAGCAGAATGGCATTGTGGACTTTTGATGGTATATGTTGCACTGGAGGATGAGCCAAAGACAGGACATTATTAGGTCCTGTACCTCTTGCCTCTTTGGACGTGGGGGTGGGGAGAGGCTGAGCCAGATGGCCCAGACTACCTGAGTCTTATTAGATCTAGCAAGCTCAGCAGGGTCAGCCCTGGTTAGTAGTATTTGGATGGGAGACCACCAAGGAAATCCATGGTCACTACAGAGGCAGGCAATGGCAAACCACATCTGTTGGTCTCTTGCCTTGAAAACCCTGCAGAGTAGCCATAAGTCTGCTGTGACTTGACAACACTTTCCAGCACCACATATGGGAGGAACGGTATTAGGTACATCCAAGAGTCTATAGGAACATTTCAGTCAGGGTTCAGAGAATTAAAAAGCGAGATTTTAGTTCTCAGTATTCATTTTCTTCAGAAAATGTATAGTACAAGCTTCTGTTAACCTCAGAAATGATATGGCAGGGAGGGCGGGATATAAATTGAATTAAATAAATACTTGTCACAAAGAAGTTGGCCTTGGCCTCAGCTAAAGACGTCTTGCTCTGGGACTTATGGATGATGATTTGCCTATCATCATTCTGACTAACCAAGTCAGCCAAACCAGAAACCTGTAAAAAAGTGAAGACACTAAAACAAATGACAGAGAATGGACACTAGAATCCATTAGTTATTTTCTAATGACTAGGAATTCACTGAGTTTTTGAATGGCCGTTGGAAAGCTTAACAGTATGTATGAGTCTTTACGGAGCAAGAGAATATGACCTGCACACTAAATTTCTTCACTTTTTTCACTTTACTTGAAACCTTTAAAGGAATGGCTGGGGCAATAAAATTAGTAAAATTAACATCATTCAGAAATACTGCATTTAAATTACAGAATGTGACTATTACTGGAAAACAATAAATAAATGTGACCTGGATGATGATATAGTTTTGCCGTAGTATTCTGATTCTGATTTTGAAGTTCTGTGACCATATTTGTGTTGACTGTTATATGTATGTATAATCTCTCTAGTGTTTTTATTAGTGTTCTGGGGGGATCATTTTGGTCTGCTACTTGGAGATACTCATATACCTTGTAAGCAACCAGCCTCCCTTTCCTTAATGTTTCCAGTGGACATTAAAAACAGTGAATTCCAGCCCTGACATGGATAGCTCAGGCAAGCCTGACCTCGTCAGATCTCGGAAGCGAAGCAGGGCTGACCCTGACAAGTATTTGGATGGGAGACCTCCAGAGAATACCAGGGCTGGAAGGCTAGAGGCCAGGCTGTGAAGCCACTTCTCTGAATATCCATGCTCCAGTAGGAGTCGCCAGAGGTCGCCATGACTTTCAGGCACGGGTACACACATGCACGCACACACACACAACCCCTCCCCCAATGAATTCCTGTAGTCATTCAGAAAGAACAAATGAATTCCAACAGCCATTTATGGTTGATGTAACTTGATGGCAACAATATGATCAGTGAAAGGGGAACAATATGGGAACCTGACTCTGTCAAGTTGTTGCCTCATGCCTCCTGTTGCTATCCAGCTTGCTATCTTTCCTCATGTTGTATTTGGAGTTCTGCCAGCTGAACTAAGTAAATAACTTTACTGGGTTCCTTATAAGTTTGTGCTGTTAAAATGTCTATTTTGGATTCACTTGAAATAATTTGTAATTTCACTGATATTATTATTATTATTATTATTAGCAGTTCGAAAGCAAGAAATTGCAAGTAGATAAATAGGTACCACTTCAGTGGGAAGGTAACAGAGTTCCGTGCACCTTGGTGTTTAGTCACGCCGGCCACGTGACCACGGAAGTGTCTTCGAACAGCGCTGGCTCATCGGCTTTGAAACAGAGATCACCACAACCCTAGAGTTGGATTCGACTGGCTTTTGAGCAAGGGAACGTTTACCTTTCAATACCCAAAGATGTTTCTGAGCAGCTTACAATCCCCTTCCCTTCCCCTCCCGACAACGGACAGACACCCTGTAAGATAGGTGGGGCTGAGAGAGTTCTGAGAGTGAGTTTTTCACTATGGTCACATTTATTTTTCCACTTGGTCAAGGAGAGTGTCTCTTTAAAATTATCTCCAAAGTATTGGCTGAAGGAAGACGCCAGAGATAGACCTCAATTCAACATCTTGTGTGTTGTAGCACAGGGAATTTGTATCCAGGAGATACTGCTTGGCAAACTACCACCAGCCAACACAAAGCTTTTTCATTTATCAACATAACTATATTTGGAGAGATCATGCCCTTTTGGGGATTGAGTGCCAGCAGCACATGCGAAGAACTGCATCCTTTTGTAGAGAATGAGAGGAAGGAAGAAAAGCTATACCTCAAGAGCCCTCCATCGTGTATTAGAAATGATCTTGTATTTACTGTGCTTAATTCTGACAGGTTAGTATGATTGTTGCTTTTTATCATTGTCCAGTGAAAGGGGGGAAACAGTCTGTGCCAAAAACAGATGATGGGTTATGTAAGGCTTATTCATAACATTCTTCATTATGTAGTCATAATTCTGGTACATGTTACACATTAATAACAGGAACACATTCTTACACTGTTAAAATCTTTCTTAAATTAACTCCCATTCAACATATGGAGGCTGAAGTGTGTGTTGATAGTGCTGCTAAACAGCTGTTTATTTCTATCTGTGCATATGTTCAAATCACTGAAGAGCTCTTTGTATCTATAGAACAGTTCATAATTTCTGCAGGAACTCTCAATAATAAGATCAGCTTTGTGCAAAGGCCAGTGGAATTAGCAAATTATATTTGCTTCTCCTCCTTAAAGAGCTTTAAGAAGATGTTTTGACCAGAACCTGTGATAATGGAGTCTGTTCGTAATTGATTTGCTTCCAGAAAAACATGCAAACCAAGGGGCTGGTTATGCAGGAGATGAAAATGACTTTAAAAATAAATACTGTTTTTATTTGACAGCTATTAATTATGTTACATTTTGTAGTACATGTTCACCTATATGTAGTTCTACAAAGAATGAACCCATTTAGATGTACTGTAAATTGCTACTGACTTTAGGTGATACAAGGATATAAGACTGCTGTGGAAATTATGGAATTGTATAGCTGCAGAGACCCTTAAAATATTGTCCAGCCCCTTGCACAGAGAGAAGATGTTTATGCAGTTTAATATGGAACACTTCTAACCAATTAATCCTTATTATTCAGATTATAGCAGGTCAGAAGCACAGAATATAAATTACAGAGGTTCATCATAACAAAGGTAAGTTTTGCTTCAGATATTTTGAGTCCTGTGCGAAATATTTAAAAGATCCTCAGTTCCTTACTTCTATGAAATTTCACAGTGCCTCAGCCCCGTGCCTCCTTTACTTACTTTAAAAGATCCTCAGTTCCTTACTTCTATGAAATCTCACAGTGCCTCAGCCCCGTGCCTCCTTTACTTATCAGGCCCATAGCTACAGTGGGGCATTTCAGGGCCCCACCCCCTAATTAAAAGCCCCATTCCACAAATAGACATGCCAGAAACCCCCCACTCCCTGCTGCTGTTTCCCAAAGGCACATGGGAATGTTTTTGACCTAGGTGGTAGACAGAAGGACTGGGCTAGCAGAAAGGGGGATTGTTGGAGATGTATTGAAGGTGCCACTCTTGAGTACCTTTTTAAGTTTTCTTGCCCTATGGAAGGGAACTCAAAAGGCATTTAAATGCCTTCTGAAGGCAATTAAATGTTCTCTGAGCTGCTTTCCCACCCTAAGAACTGATGTGCTTGCTGCCCTTGAAAGAAGGGCTAGAAACAAGCTTGGAGCCTCCCCCCTTAAAGACAGGCATTCAGATTAATTTAATGGTAATTTAACTGCCCCCTTAAAAATTTAAATGCCCCCCAAACAAAAAAATCCTGGCTAGCAAGCCTGGTACCCTATCCTACTAGGATTTGAGTCTCCCTCACTCCTGGTTGTTATTTCCTCATTCCGTGGGAAGTGTGTGTGTGGGGGTGGGTGGGTTTCTAGTTCATCCCCTTCTACTCTGGTGGAATGCAACTTTTCAACTTCTCATACATCATTCTCACCTTGAGGCCATTGGGCTTCGTTCATCTTTGGACTGCAGCTAAAATGGTTTGTTGCTTCAGGCCCTTGTCTCCCAATACAGTTCTTAATGCCCCAAGCAGCAGGCACACGGAAAAAAGAAGCACTCTTCACTCATGCCACTGCTGCCTGGCTCCAAAGCAACTTGTGCTGCTGCCCAGCAGCAAGGATTAGGGATGCACATCCCTGCCCATGCTGCCCCACCAGTTCCAAGGCAGGCTGCAGAGTTTAGGAACTGGCTTGTAATGGTACTAGTGAATAGGGAGGGGGGGCAGTAATACACCTTCTCCCATGCTATCCTTACTGGTTCCAAAGGGAACTGCAGAGGTAATAACAGGTGCAAGCCATAGTCTCTGCCCACATCCTGCCTTCTGCAATGTTGGTATCCTATCTTTCCATAGCCCTGCTGGCCTTTAGCAACAGAAGTGCATGTACACATTATTTGCTAAGAAGGGAAAGACTAATCCATTCTGCAGCAAAACTACTACGCTAGGAAGTTGTTTAGTAGAAATGCAAGCTTCAAACAGAGTTGCCTGGAAGACACAAAAAGTACATTTAGTAAGATACATCTAAATTGCCCAAACTGTTGATCATATAATCCACAATCTACTGTGGTATATGTGCATCACTAATCTAATGATATGGCATGCAGTGATTATTTTAATGAATAATTTCTACTTTGTTGATATACTATATGAAAAGGGTAAAGGTTCCCTTGCTCGAAAGCCAGTCGAATCCGACTCTAGGGTTGTGGTGCTCATCTCCGTTTCAAAGCCGAAGTGCCAGCGCTGTCCGAAGACATTTCCGTGGTCATGTGGCCGGCATGACTAAACACCAAGGTGCACGGAACTCTGTTACTTTCCCACTGAAGTGGTACCTATTTATCTACTTGCAATTTCTTGCTTTCAAACTGCTAGGCTGGCAGGAGCTGGAACTAGAGATGGGAGCTCACTCCGTCATGCGGCACACTCGGGTCTTGAACTGCTGAACTACCGACCTTCCACAGCCTGTAGTTCAGCGTTTTAACCATTTGAGCCACCGCAGCTCCTATATACTATATGTATTACTGGGCAAACTTAGATTATGTGTGTAGAGTTGTGAAGGCCTGGAAAAAATCTGGAATTGTTTTAGGGGGGAAATTCCACATCCCCCCCCCCTGGACTTTATTCAGTTTTTCCAACAGAAAAACAAGAAAATTTGGGAGACTACTAGAAGAACCACCAGTGAAATATTTTCTCTTTTTGAGTGAGAACAACTTTGGTTTATGAAACATTTATCTCAATCCAAATGTACAACATGAAAAAGTCTAAGGACTTTCTCTATTTTTCCAGTTTGATGAGAGTGGAGAGCCAGTTTGGTGTAGTGGTTAGGAGTGCAGGCACTAATCTGGGAGAACCAGGTTTGATTCCCCACTCCTACACATGCAGCTGCTGGGTGACCTTGGGCAAGCCACAGTTCTCAGAGCAGTTCTCAAAGAGCTGTCTCAGCCCCACCTACCTCACAGGATGTCTGTTGTGGGGAGAGGAAGGTAAGGAGATTGTAAGCCTCTCTGAGACTCCGAGTGAAGGGTGGCGTATAAATCCAATCTTCTCTTCTTTTAATTCTTCCAATAGAAAAATTGGGAAATTTGGGGGAGCACAGAGATAAACCGTCTTTTGCTGTAGACATATGCAACATTTCCCAAAAATGTTTTTGTTTAAATATATATAATTTTGTATATAATGCTTAAATGTATATAATCAAAATGCCATTTTGTGCTGAATGATAATATATTATTAGTGTTCAGTGTTTTCAGTGTTATAAAAGTTTAGCTTAATATCCACACATGCCATTGTGACTATATGAGAGAGTTTATGTCCAAATTATACCTCTTCTTTTGTTTACTACTGAATTTGTGTTTGACTAGAAACCTTCATTTTTTCCTACCTCACAAATGGCAAAAGTTAAAGGTACATGCGCATTGGTAGCGTAGGATGCAACAGTTTGCAGTTCTTTCTCAAGTACTGGGTGTAGTCAGGGCTTTTTTCCTGGGGGAACACACTGGGACGGAGTTCTGGAACCTCTTCGACAGAATTCTTTATAACAAATGTTTAGAAGTTCATGAGTTTGCAGTATACAGGCTGAAAACCTAATTTCCCTCTTGAGAGTTCTGGCACCTCTTTTTCCAAAAATAAGCCCTGGGTGTAGTTGCAATTTTTCTATAAAATGAATGTTTATACTTTTAAATTCCATAAATGTCCCAGTTTTATATGCTACTCCTGTTATAAATTATGCTTTTTACATATTGCATCTGTAAAATTAGTTTTGGTTGACAGGAATGTAAGCACTGCGTATATTTCAGTTCCTCCAAATTTCCATGGGTTTTTTCCCCCTGAAAAAAATGGTGGTCCCCCCCCCCCTTTTTGGCTTTGAAATTTCTGGAAAGTTTACAGTTCTGTATACATGTGCAAATCACTGAAGCACTGCTTTTTAAGATTGCAAGAAAATCAGAAAAAGAGAGCAATTGAAATGGTTGATATGTTTAACTTGATTTAGATAATGTGGACAACTCCTTTTTATGAATAAAAAAACTTTAACCTTTGCTTACCAAGGGAGGTTAAATTGACAGCTGTAAAATGTTCATGCATCACATGTCCATGTCACATGACGTGGTATTCATAATGTTAATTTCAGTCAGAAAGCCTGAATGCTACACAGCCATATCAATAAAAGTTATTTCTGCTGGGTTAGAGACAAGTTTATTAACAAGCTTGTTTCCAAATTTTCTAAAATACACCAAGCAAAAATATTCAACCTTAATGGTAAATTGAAAGTGAGAATATCATCTATTTATTTATTTTAGTTATTTATACCTCACCTTTCTCCTGGATGGGAACCCAAAGTGGTTTACATCATTCTTCTTTCCATTTTATCCTCACAACCATCTTGTGAGGTAGGCTAGGCTGACACAGTGTGACTGGTCCATGGTCACCAACTGAGCTTCCAGGGCATGAGTGGGGATTCAAACCTGTATCTCCCAGATACTAGTGTAACATTCTTAACCACTGCACCACACTGGCTCCAGTATAATAAAACTATACAAAATAAAGCACCGAATACAAAAGTATTTTAAGAACGTAAGAACATAAGAGAAGCCAATGTTGGATCAGGCCAATCGCCCATCCAGTCCAACACTCTGTCACACAGTGGCGAAAAATACCAGGTACCATCAGGAGGTCCACCAGTGGGACCAGGACACTAGAAGCCCTCTCACTGTTGCCCCCCCCCCCAAGCACCAAGAATACAGAGCATCACTTGCCCCAGACCGAGAGTTCCTATCTATACCTTGTGGCTAGTTGCCACTGATAGACTCCTGCTCCATATGTTTATCCAATTCCGTCTTGAAGCCGTCCATGCTTGTAGCCGCCACCACCTCCTGTGGCAGTGAATTCCCTGTGTTAATCTCTCTTTGGGTGGAGAAGTACTTCCTTTTATCCATTCTAACCCGACTGCTCAGCAATTTCATTGAGTGTCCATGAGTTCTTATATTGTGAGAAAGTACTTTCTTTCTCTACCTGCTCTGTCCCATGCATAATCTTGTAAACCTCTGTCATGTCACCCCTCGGTCGTCATTTCTCCAAGCTAAAGAGCCCCAAGCACTTTAACTTTTCTTCATAGGGAAAGTGTTCCAACCCTTTTATTCGGGTTGCCCTTTTCTGCACTTTTTCTAATGCTATAATATCCTTTTTGAGGTGTGGTGACCAGAATTGCACACAGTATTCCAAATGAGGTCGCACCATCGATTTATACAGGGGCATTATGATACTTGCTGATTTGTTTTCAATTCCCTTCCTAATAATCCCCAGCATAGCGTTGGCCTTTTTTTATTGCAGTCGCACACTGTCTCGACATTATCAGTGAATTATCTACTACGACTCCAAGATCTCTCTCTTGGTTAGTTAAATTGTAAACAAAATGGAGGCAAGCCTCAAGTAAATTTCAGCATATCTAAGTAGGTAAAGTCATGTCTTACACTGGAAAGGCACAGGTATAGCTTAACTAAATCCTGCGGTCCAAATCCCAGGTGGAGAGGGATGGAGTCCCAAGCATAGCTCTGATCCAGGGGGCTATGGATTAGTGGTAAAGCATCTCCTTTGCACACAGAAGGTTCTAGTTTCAATCCTTGGGATTTCCAGTTCAGTTCCCCTGCCAGGGTATGTCATTTTGTAGTGTATTCTGCCTATATCAGTTTCAGCTGGGATATAAAGCTTTGGTCTGTTTGAAGACGCCGGTATCATAAGCAGCAGCAGTAGTGGTGCTGTTTGTAGCAAATGATAACAGTTTGTGCATGCAGTATCTTGCAGTCTAGTAAATATGTGTAATGTTCCACTGCCAGTACATTTTCATTTTTATAGGAGAATAAATATGTTTCATTCAGTATTCCTGCCAGCTGCAAAATGCATAGCTGCTAGGATCACACACGTGTTAACTCAATTATTTGAGCTGTTTTTTGTCAGTAGGATTTGTACAGCAGTCACACAGAAGAGCTTCCTCAGTGACACAAAGTTTTCATTTCAAGATAAGCATCCAGAGCTTCTAGTATTTCCATGGTAACTACATAATGGGCAACTGTTGCAATACATCTAAGACACCTGTATCAGTACTACAGAAGGATGCAAATGTGGGGACTTCTGGTGTAAATGACAACTTACTTCAAAACACTGAGGAAATCAGGCAAGGAGCTATGACTGGCTTTTTCCAAACCACAGGAAAAAAGATACCAGAAGGGCTGCAAAATAATACAGAAAATCATTCAGAACCTGGTTCCTGTAATGCCTCTCACAGCTTTAAAGAAAAGGATCATTTAGAAATGACTGATGTTCAATGATGTTTGTTAAATTGTCTAAAAAACCTTATCCTGCCAAAATATATGTACATGATATGATTTGATACTTTAAGTTAACTAAATCAAATATAGGTCCCGGTCACACCAGCGAGATAATCCGGGGGTGAAGCAAGGCTTTTTGCTCCGGAGCAAATTGAAGCGCAGTATCGCGATCAGACGTTTCCCCCGAGGCTCCGTGTACATGCCCTCAGCTGCGATGACACGTTGATGGTGAAGCGTGGCAAAGAAGGGTGAGGTGGTTTTTTTTTGTTCAGCAGTACGTGTTTGTGCACATGCGCAGTTCCGCATTTGCGCACATACCACCGGAGGCGACGGGATACTAGCGCTTCCGCAATCTGACGCCCACCTGCGCCCCACATTTTCTGGAAACTAGTGCACTTTCCCTGGTATCTTTTAACTCCGCTTCTTCGGCCAGGCAATATGGGTTGCTGACGGGTGCGGGACACTTTCCAGATGTTTTTGTGTGATCACGCCCATAAAATCCACCCGGCATTCGTCCCTATCGCGCAGCTAATTCTGCATGTGAGTGGACCCATAGTGTACTATATTCTCAGTTTTAAGATCCTTTCTATTTTGAGTACTTTTAATCACATTTTCATACATTACTGTACATATTCATGAAGCATCATGTCTTTCTTTGAAAGAAGAAGTGGAACCTTCCAGTACAGTATCTCTCTAAATGCCAGGCTTCTGTAAAATAAGTGCTTTGTGGTATGTATTTGAAATTACTGTCAATGAAAATAATCTAATCAAAAAATTTTATGAGGTAAAATTTGGAGAGCAATTTCCTACTTTCTTCTATGAAAATGATAAGTTTTGCTTTTCTGATAGTAGTTACTAGAATTTCTGTTGTTTTCATAGATTTACATGTGGGCCTCTCTCCCTTGTTTCTTTTTAATTTTTTTTAATGGAATCGAAATAACAGAAGCAATGCACTGGTTAGGAAACATACTAGTGCATGTGAAAGTCACACTAATATGCATTTATTAATTCTATGGAAAATATGATGGAACTACAATATTTTTATTAAATTCTGTAAATGTCATACTGCTAAGCAACCACCTGAGGAATTAGATGCTGCACTGATTTTTGTGTTTCAAGTCAATAATAATTAAACGTGTAAAGTGAAACAGGTATTTATTGTGATTTCTAAGATTTTAATAAAGGAAAATATATTTCAGAATAAAGCAAAAATGCAGTGAAGACATTCTGACTTTTCCTTTTCTGAAAACATATCTCAAAAAGATGACCTTAATTCTTCAAGTTCCCATTATACAAAATAATAGCATTTACATCATATTGTCTTTTTTCCCTTTTATTTGGGCTGTTGGCGTACTATCCATTTGTTAGGCCAGAATAGTTGGCCTGATGTCTCCAACAGGTGATAACTGTTGGAAGATGATCTCCAGAAAGCTGAAAACCTCATTTGAACATTTTGAAAGTTGTGCCCATCTGACACATGTGTATATGAGCCCGTTCAAGCCGCCCCGAGCCCATTCATGGGGAGGGCGGGGTATAAATACAATACAATAAATAAATAAATATGCACGTCTGTTTGTGTGTATACGCATGTGCTGCCATAGACACTCAGCTTATGAGAAAGGTTGAGTGGGGGGTGCAAAATTCCAAGGGTCTTAGTCACCCCAGGGGCCCAGAGATCTGGTGAGAACAGGGTTGCCAACTCTGTTTTGGGAAATTCATTGAGATTTGGGAGCAGCCCCTGTGGAGGGTAAGAGAGGGAAGCTGCATAGAGTCTGCCCTGTGATGTTGCCATTCCAGGGGAATGACTCTCTCTAGTCTGGAAATCAGTTCTAATTCTTGGGAGAACTCTGTACCCCACCTGGAGGTTGACCGCCGTAGGTGAGGGTACTGCTAATGTGCAGATATAAATTCAACAGCCCAGAGCAGAGGGGAGTATAACCTTGGTCTTGTCACTGTCAGTTAAATGACTTTAACAGGATTGTTGTGTGTGTGTGTCTTGCATTTGCAGTGTCCTGAACTTAAGAGGATAGGTGAGATATAAATGTAACAGATGGTGGGATAGTGTATCTCTCCTTATATATAATTGAATAGTGGGTGCCAAAGTTATTTGTGGCTGGGTTCGTGAATAAGGAACTAGGAAGGCAAGCTGGGAACCAACTTCAGCCTCCTGGAAAACCTTTAGCTAGTTTGCGTTTCAGCTTTTCAGTTAACAAAATATTCGTAATACCGTATTCAGGGGTCTTTAAAACATTTAATTAAAATATTGTTATGATTTAATCGTTTTACCGTCTCACGGGGACGGAAAGCAAAATAATTTCAGAGCAGAATCTGTTCAGCCTCATCTCTGGAGTCTTTTGCTGTTGTTAGTTGCCAAGGAAACAGAAACGCTTTCCAAGGGGAAGAGGAGAGACTGATGAAGTGCCTCCCCCCCCCCTCCCCCCACAGGGCAGAGAGCAAAGACTCCAGAAGCTGGCAGGCGTGCGTGTGTGTGGAGAGGTCACTTTTCTCCTGCGGAAAAGGAACTCAAGAGCGAATCCCATTGTGCATACTCGGAGCGGTGTTCGGAAGCACTACCCGTCACCAGCGTAGCACAGCGCGTCAGTCTAGATTCTGTAACTCTGTGGCCATTGCCAAGCTAGTTAAAACGACCTGACCCCACGACGGCAAAAGACCCGATTTGCAGTCACGGCGAGCACTGAGAAGCCGGTAAGGTGCCTCCTTTCTTTCCTTCCTAACTCTATGGTAGCATTCCCCAGGAGCCGCAGCAGGGAAAGGACAAGTGCGTCCTTGGTAGATTCACTTTTTTTACCAGCCCGCTTCTTTTCTGGCCATTAACTCAGCATTAACTTAAATACCTTTTGTGCCGACTTTTGTATGCCCTTTATTATCCTCAGAACATGAGCCATCTTCCCTAAAACTAAAGCAGCACAGTTCATGTTTGTACCAGACATATTGGTAAATAGCAGTGCAGTATATATATATATATATATATATAAAAGCCCCGCTTACCCCAGAAGAGGGGCTGGTGAGTACAGGTAGCAGTGGAACCCTACGAAGCTGGGAGCCACTGTGCTTATGCTCCTTCCTATTCAGGCTGGCAAAGATATTGGTAAATAGCAGTGCAGTTCAGGAGATATATATATATGTATATATAAAAGCCCCGCTTACACCAAAAGAGGGGCTGGTTAGTACAGGTAGCAGTGGAACCCTACGAAACTGGTAGCCACTGTGCTTATTCTCCTTCGGAGCATAGACACTGCAGGTGCTTGGTTTAACTCTATGCCAGCAGCACACAAACTCCTTTCCAGCCCCAGTGCACTGAGTGAGGCCAGCGAAGAGTGTTCACCGTGTTCTGGTGCGATGCAGCTGGTGAGGACGAACACAGGCACAGCAGCGCATAGTTTCAGCCTAAGAGGAAAAACATGGGCATAGTGTGCCCAGCCTAGCCACAGTTCAGCTGGTGAGGTGCATGGTATGCCATATTCCTTGCTGGCCAATACCCTTCTTGCTGACCCCACCTGCTCAGGCTAGTGAAGAACACAGACGCAAGAGGTGTAGAGTGTCTGGAGAGAGAAGCATAGCACTACCTGCCTTTGCCCTCTTGGCTTGGGTGAGATGTGGTCGACAAAGAGGTGCACAACAATGACGACTACTCTTTCTAGCTCTTTGGTCTTCCATGACGTGAGGAGGCCCTGGCCCTTTCTACCCCTGTAAATTCCCATTCATTTGCCAACATACAGTTTTCTCTATGTCAGAGCAACAGGGCTGCACTAAGGGGTTCAGGCAACACCATTCTACTGTGTTTCATGGGGGGGAAATATCATTGTACGCATTGTCTTAATGCTAGTAGCTCACAAAGTAGAATTTTTGCTCACAAGACTCCACAGCTTAGAGGGAACATTGGCCACTACCCTTCTTGCTGACCCCACCTGCTCAGGCTAGTGAAGAGCACAGACGCAAGAGGTGTAGAGTGGAGAGAGAGGCATAGCAGTACCTGCCTTTGCCCTGTTGGCTTGGGTGAGATGTGGCCGACAAAGAGGTGCACAATAATGCCGACTCCTCTTTCTAGATCTTTGGTCCTCCATGACGTGAGGAGGCCCTGGCCCTTTCTACCCCTGTAAATTCCCACTCATTTGCCAACATACAGTTTTCTCTATGTCAGAGCAACAGGGCTGCACTAAGGGGTTCAGGCAACACCATTCTACTGTGTTTCATGGGGGGGAAATATCATTGTACGCATTGTCACATATTTGTGCAGAATTAACAAACCTTTTCTATAGGGAAAAACTACAGGTCTGCTTTCTGCTCTTGGCTAGTGCCCTCTGAAAATGATTCCTACAGATAAGGCAGGTTTCATTTAAAAAATGGGAGAAAATACTTCTGTATATAATTTTTAACGAGTACTATTATTCTGTTGGAGGTGGCTTTCCCCATAGGTTAACATGACAGAAAATTATTTTTATCTGTGGTACATGTCTCCACAAACTGAGATTACAAAGACACAGAAATGTGCGTATTGGAAATGTGGAACTTTAGATGATAATTTAAATGTGATGATTATATCCTTATGTAAAAGTTTTCTAGCAAAAAAAACAAACATGTATTGCTGTGACATTTGGCTGCCATGCCCTGTCTTACAAAATAGATGCAAGGTTTTCTTGCTTTTATAAAATCCATCCGAAACACTGCATGTATTACATTGGGGGAGGGGGCCACTGGGCTAAAAACACTTTTGAGAAATGCATACTGCAGTGCTGAAACGTTGTTCTTTTTTAACAGCAGCCACTGTTCAAATAGTACTGATGGTTTCAGAGGAGAGAGATTTGGGAATATCTCATTCACACAAATAAAACCTCTGAGGAACAGGGGCATGGGGGTGATGTTCTCTGAATCGTGCATTGTAAATATGGTTGCACTTTGTGCTGGTGTACTTCATTTAAAAATAATTAAAATTGATTTATTCCTAGTGCTAAATCATGCAAAGGAATTAAGATTAGCTCTGGAGGGGGGATTTATTCAGTGCTTTTCAGTAATTCCATGGAGCAACGAAAATGGCATTCCAGTCTGCGTGGCAACGAGATCTCAAAATTGAACTATCGGAACAGCAGTGGTCTTTGATCTGGTCATCTAAAGCCAACAAATCAAAAATTTTCAAAGTAAGGATGCAATTTTTCAAAATGGTCTCACTGGTACTACACTCCTAGCCGCCTACACCACATAAATAATGAATACTCACTGTTATGCTGGAAAAAATGTGGAGAGGTGGGTGACTACATGCACTGCTGGTGGAATTGCCCTCACATACGGAACTTTTGGGAGCAGATAGTCTCTGAAACAACAAAAATAACTCAACAGAACATCCCAATCACACCTAAAGTCATTCTACTACACCTTAGAGACGCTGATAAAGACGAAGAACCATTCCAACAGTTAACATCGTACTTACTTATGGCAGCCAAAACTACGATTGCAGCCACGTGGAAGTCACCCAAACCACTAAATATAGATGATTGGAGAAATAAAGTGTGGGAACAATTCCTTATGGACAAAATCAGTGATTCCTTGAGCACAGCTCAAACAAATCTTCACATGACACAGTCCAACTTTGTACGGACCTGGTTTCCCTACCTTCAATATATGGCAGAGAATGATCTACTTCTAAGCAACCCGATTTTTGCATCCTGGTTGCACCTATGAACAAAGAAAGCACATCACACCTGAGCAACTTAAATTCCCAACCAAGCCAAATAGCCCCATCAGTGTATAGTATTCACAGGCAGTTTCACAATGCTGAATCTCAGTAGACACACATTTTATTATTAAACAAGCTCAGTAATCACATTTTTCAAAGTGCTCTCAGTTTGTTGTTCTGACATTGATATTCTTCTATCAAATTAAGCCATTGATTCATATATCTCTTTGTATATTGTTCAGCTTTATCCTGTTTTGTTTTTATCGTATGGATGTTGTATATTATTATAAAAAATTGAATAAAACAGATTTATTAAAAAAAATCCATGGAGATAGATCAAGGTGGGTAGCTGTGTTAGTCTGTAGCAGTAGAAAAGAGCAAGAGTCCAGTAGCACTTTAAAGACTAAGAAAATATGTGGCAGGATATGAGCTTCTTCAGTGAGCAGTGACTCACAAAAGCTCATATTCTGCCACATATTTTATTAGTCTTTAAGGTGCTACTGGACTCTTGCTCTTTTCTACTTCAATAATTCCATAGCTCTGTTCTTTTAACAAATAGGAAAGCAAATTATTCTCATTTAAGGATGAAGTTCTATTTATTTATTACATTTCCTCTATGAAACTCAAGTAGCAGAGCATCTGCTCGGCATGCAAAAGGTCCCAGGTTCAATCCTCAGCATCTCCAGTTCAAAAGGACCAGACAGTAGGTGATGTGAAAGATCTTTCTCTACTTGAGACCCAGGAGAGCTGCTACCAGTCTGAGTAGACAATGCTGACCTTCACAGAACAAGGGTCTGATTCTGTATAAGACAGTCTCATGTGTGTTCATATTCATGAATCTCCCATTTGCATTTTATCATCACAACAATTCTGAGAGGTAGGATTGCAAGGAGGTTGTATCCATCTCACCATTGCCAGCACCATGGCCATGATCCAATTCAATATCCATACAGCTGCTTTCAACTTTTTAAAAGGCTGCAAGAGGGAAATTCTGTGGACCAAAATAAGTCACTTAAATATCAACAAGAGACTTCTTGTACTCATAGAAAAACTGTATTCTTCTACTACCTGCCAAATCAAATGTTCAAAGACTGGGAAACTGCCAAAATCTCGTGTAATAAAGGTGTTAAACAGGGTTGCACTTTAGCTCCCTTTTTGTTTAATTTGTTTCTTAATGACCTTGCTCCCTTTTTAGCTGAAGTTGATTATTGTTATCCGAAACTGGGCCCTGTTCATGTTCCAGTGTTACTCTATGCAGATGATCCTGTTTTATTGTCTTGCTCCAGAATTGGCCTTAAACGCTTATTAAATAGATGTCTTATTTTCTTCTCAATTAACAAATTGCATTTGAATTTTGAGAAATCAAAAATATTAGTATTTGGTAGATCATGGAAAATGCATAAATGGGTAATCGGAGGGAAAGAAATAGAACAAGTTACATGCTTTAGGTATTTGGGCTTGCAATTTCAATACAGTGGTCAACTCAATGCAAATTAGTGGTCAATGCAGCCAACATTATCACTTTTGCTTTATCACTTTTTTGGTATTTTTTTATATGCACGTGTGAGTGTGTGCACACCTGGAAGTCATGGTGACTGGAAGATATTCAGAGAGGTGGCTGAATAAGGCCTGCCTCCACCTGCCTCTGGTAGTTCAAGGTGGTCTCCCATCCAAGTACTTGCCAAAGTCAACCCTGCTTAACTTCTGAGATCTGATGAGATCAAGCTTGCCTGGTCTATTCAGGTCAGGGCTCACATTTTTCCTTTAGTAATCAATTTGTTCCAGCTGTGCTAAAAGTTTTTTTAGGCAAAGTGATTTCCCAACACTATGGAATTCCAATCTGATCGGACCATTGAAAGTTTGCCATCTAAGTTCTTATGGAAAACCATGGGTATTCCACACCATGTTCCATACGCAGCCCTCTGTTTAGAAGCTTGTCTAAATTTAGTAGAAACAAGAGCATGGCTGGTTGCATTTGCATTATTACAAAGACACTAGGGTCTCATGTGTGTTCATATTCATGAATCTCCCATTTGCATTTTATCATCACAACAATTCTGAGAGGTAGGATTGCAAGGAGGTTGTATCCATCTCACCATTGCCAGCACCATGGCCATGATCCAATTCAATATCCATACAGCTGCTTTCAACTTTTTAAAAGGCTGCAAGAGGGAAATTCTGTGGACCAAAATAAGTCACTTAAATATCAACAAGAGACTTCTTGTACTCATAGAAAAACTGTATTCTTCTACTACCTGCCAAATCAAATGTTCAAAGACTGGGAAACTGCCAAAATCTCGTGTAATAAAGGTGTTAAACAGGGTTGCACTTTAGCTCCCTTTTTGTTTAATTTGTTTCTTAATGACCTTGCTCCCTTTTTAGCTGAAGTTGATTATTGTTATCCGAAACTGGGCCCTGTTCATGTTCCAGTGTTACTCTATGCAGATGATCCTGTTTTATTGTCTTGCTCCAGAATTGGCCTTAAACGCTTATTAAATAGATGTCTTATTTTCTTCTCAATTAACAAATTGCATTTGAATTTTGAGAAATCAAAAATATTAGTATTTGGTAGATCATGGAAAATGCATAAATGGGTAATCGGAGGGAAAGAAATAGAACAAGTTACATGCTTTAGGTATTTGGGCTTGCAATTTCAATACAGTGGTCAACTCAATGCAAATTAGTGGTCAATGCAGCCAACATTATCACTTTTGCTTTATCACTTTTTTGGTATTTTTTTATATGCACGTGTGAGTGTGTGCACACCTGGAAGTCATGGTGACTGGAAGATATTCAGAGAGGTGGCTGAATAAGGCCTGCCTCCACCTGCCTCTGGTAGTTCAAGGTGGTCTCCCATCCAAGTACTTGCCAAAGTCAACCCTGCTTAACTTCTGAGATCTGATGAGATCAAGCTTGCCTGGTCTATTCAGGTCAGGGCTCACATTTTTCCTTTAGTAATCAATTTGTTCCAGCTGTACTAAAAGTTTTTTTTAGGCAAAGTGATTTCCCAACTATTGTATGGAATTCCAATCTGATCGGACCATTGAATGTTTGCCATCTAAGTTCTTATGGAAAACCATGGATATTCCACACCATGTTCCATACGCAGCCCTCTGTTTAGAAGCTTGTCTAAGTTTAGTAGAAACAAGAGCTTGGCTGGTTGCGTTTGCATTAGTACAAAGACACTCAGATAAGATAGCCAAATGTTATAAAAATGTCTCAGGGAAATGCTGGAGATGTAAAAAAACCCCCATCAGATCATATTATCACATATGGTGGAGATGTGAAAAGATCTCCAAATTTTGGAAAACTATAAAAAAAATAATACTAGAGATAATGGAAATAGAACTGAAGTTGGAGCCAGAAATATACTTACTTAACATGTTACCAGACGGGATTAAATACAATGATTTATGTTTGATATTATATATACTTACTACTTCTAGAATACTCATACCGAAATGCTGGAAGTCAGATAAAATTCCAGATAGAGAAGAATTAATTATGAAAATTATGGAAATAAAAGAAATTGATAAAGTGAATATGATATTGTCAGGAAAAGATGAAAAGCTGTTTCAAAAAAGATGGCAAAAGATGGATAGCTGGATGGAAAAAATGTATAAATGTATACTCCAAAAATATGTTGTATAAGACTATATATTTTTATTATTGTATGTTGTTTTTTGTTTGTTAACGAAAATGATAAATAAACTATATATATATTTTAAAAAAAGACACAGAGAGCAGGGCTGGTGAGGCAGAGAAGACTCTTCAAGCTAAGCACACAGTTCTCCTCCAGATATGCATGAAGTACAGCAATCATGTTATTCTTTAAACATTCTTCCATACAGTGTCCATGCAGTAAGAAAACACGGTGCTCTACCACAAGCAAGCAAACTGGAATAGCAGTTTTTACTTCAACTGAGCTCAAAAGCTCCAGATGAAGTCCATACAGAATGTGAAATCCTGATTTAAACATACACAACTTTTGTTAGACATTCTACTCAATATGTACAATTATTAGAAACACTTGTTTTAGAAAACTCAACAGTAGGTACAGTGGAATAAAATAGCTCATGTTTGAAAACAAAAACAGTAAAATATAGATGGATTAATATAAAATCATGTTTTCTTTGTATGCTTCATATGAAAGACATCCACAGTAGTTTCATGACATGGTCTCAAATCAAGGTCACAGTACCCAAGGCAAAAACGACCCTGCAGAAAATAAGTTTTTGTTAATAAAATACAGACTGCGGTCACACGGAGCATTAGCCATGCTACAGAGACGGAAGATAGGCATCTGGCGCCCGCCCATGTCCCGTCGCGAAAAGTTTTTTTCCCCCCAAGTCTCCACGGGATGCGCACAAGCACCCAACGGCGCATGCGCACACTTCGGTTAAAAAAAAAAAATCCGCCGCGCCGCTTCTTTGCCATGCCACAGGGATTGACGTATGATCGGCACCTCCCCCCGAACCATGGGACGTTTGATCCAGCGGCCGCGCGGTAGTTTGCTCCAGGGCAAACAGCCACGTCTCCACCCCCCGCAATATCCGGCCCGTGTGACCAGGGCCACAGTTATTCAAGTATATTCTAAGGTGGAAAGACCAAATAAACCTCACCTGTGGTTTCTTAAAATAATCAAGACCCCTTCCAATCTTAATAATCCATCCATTGTTGAATCTGTTTTTTAAATGCAAGAAAAGTATATTATATCTCACAAACGTACTAACTATAATAATAGTTTATTGAATACGTGTACTGTTTAGAACAGGGTCTTCCTTTACTCCTATAATCTAGACGAATGATTCAAATTTGTTGAAGCAATAGCAGGAATTCAGTTCTAATAAGCCAGTGTGATGCTGCTAATGTAACCTGGGAGACCCTGGTTCAAACTTCTCCTGGGTCAGGAATAGATAGCAGTGGCCAAGTTGCTATCTCAGCTTCACTTCCTCATCTGGCAAATGAAATAGTGACTTTCTCCACAGGGATGTCATTTACTGTTGACCAAGAATTTGACACATACGTAGTGCCAGAAAATTATTAACACACCAGAAACTCACAGTAATCAAACAACAAATAAGAGTAACCATTCTAGGCTTTGTAACTTGTCTATTCTGGTGGAGAAAGACACTATGGGTTGAGATCTAAGGCAGTCGTGTGTGAGCAGAAGGCACTATTGATCAAGCAGGGTGTGGGTGTCCCACAATTTCCCTAGATTTTCCACTGGAGATGTATCCTACAGTGCCGCTTCCCATACTGTTCTTAAGGCACACTCAGAAGCAGCTTTTGGAGTGGTGTAAGGATCTGCAACAGACAAGGGAAGATGGGATTTGGTTCTTCTGTCAATAAAACAGAGCTTGTGAATCTTAAAGATACAGGTCTATACCCTGTTCATACATTTCCTGAGATGGGCACTCAGTTGCAGGAAGGAAGAATTACTGTGAGTCCTCAACCACATATTTAATACCTCATGTGAAATGGGATATTTCACTTGAGGACCTGTATTGCATGATGTCCTGAAGTGAACGATTTGTCTCACTTTAAAAGGGAAAAGCCAGAGATATCATGCAAAATTTAGGCCACAGAGGCTTCTGAGAGGAGTGTCTGCTTCACAAATGATGTTATTTGTATGTGGAGAGGGGGAGATGCTTGCACTGCTCCAATTGCCTCATATGAGCAAACTCTGGGTACAGGAAGTGCTTGTCTCTTTCCCCTAGTCTTTTGTACCTGCTGTAGTAAGCAGGACTTCAGTTTGTCTCATGGCAGACAAGAACGGATAAGAAAGTAGACTACATGAATGCCAGGGCAGGAGTTAACACTGCCACACACTGCTTTGGAATGGTTAAAGCTTCAGCTAAAGGTTTGGATCCTGTGACATAGTTCCTCCTACACCTCTCTCCAGCCATTATGGAGGTTTTCCTCCACAATGGCACTCCCTCCCTCTGCTACCACACTTTCACATGCTTGAGACTAATGTTTTTCAAGGAGCCTTTATGCACACAGAACTGCTAACTCTAGAGGACCGCCTGAAAGAGAGAAGTGCAAGGGAAACAATGCCTCAGGATCCAAGCCACAGTCACCAGACATGGAACTAGCAAGCCTGATGTGTGCAAAATTAAAAGACAATAATCAACAATATACACCTCATTTACCAGTGTTCAACACTGACTTGGTATTTTCCTGATGTATCACCAACCTAATCTCTCGATCATGTATCGAAGAAGAGTATGACACATCCAGTGTTACTCCATAATCATTCAGGGACCGTTCTATGTCCTGTAGACCACTCATCTGCTGACTCTTTCCACTGCCCTGTTAAGATAATTCAACAGACATATGGCAAATTCTCTGAATGAACAGGCTCATATACGATTTTCATTAAATGCAACCAGATATTAAACTTTTTTCAGAACAAAACAAGGAAAGGGAGAGATGTTACCATTTAAGTTCCCATTTAAAAATCTGAAACATTTTGGGTTGGATCCATCAGTAATTTCTGCACATGGACAGGGTTTCTGTCCATGGATTGGACCTTCCTTTCCTCCTGTTCCCACTGTAGGCCACAATGCTGCTGCTTCTAGGGGTTAGAAGACCCCAAGCAACAGCATGGGGGGGGGGGGAGTAAGAGTTCTGCTGTGAGAGATAGAAACTCATCCACTGAAATGCTCCAGTGGATCCAAGCCTACATCTCAGCTAGCAAAATATGTACTGAAAACTCCTCTGACAAGAGCAGATCCATTCATGCTCCTTTTTTTTTACACGTTTATTTATCGACTTTTCAGTCTATTTACAAACATTTCTCTTTAATTACATATACGTTTAGAGTCTTTTAGTCAAGTTACGTGTCATGTATCAAACTGTTGTCTCCTTTTCTTTTCTTATTACATTTTTACATGTTTAATCCAGTTATAAACCCATAACCATCTTTTGTTCTGTATTTTTGTATCTTTATCCTGAAGTATTAAACTTAAGTTATCCATTTGTGCTAGTTCTAATAATTTTACTATTAAGTCCTCTTTTGAGGGTATTTTATCCATTTTCCAATTTTTGGCCACTAAAATTCTCGCAGCTGTTATTATATATACTAATAAATAAATATCTTGCTTATCATATCCTTTTGGAATTATATTCAATAAATAGGTTTCTGGTGTTAGCACGACATCTAAATTCAATATTTCTAGAATAACTTTATGAACCATTTTCCAATATATTTGAATTTTGTTGCATTTCCACCATATGTGGTAAAAGGTCCCCACGTTCGACTTACATTTCCAACAATTGTTAGATATTTGTGGATAACACTTCGCAATTTTATCTGGGGACCAATATCACCTGTGAAACATTATATAGATATTTTCCTTATAGGCTATGGCTCTCATAAATTTTGCAGACTTCCATATTGTATTCCATTGTTCTATTTCAATCTCTTTTCCCATATCCTGCATCCAAGCAATCATAACAGATTTTATATTTTCATCCAGCTCATAATCTTCTAATAAAAATCCATAAAGTTTCTGAATTAATTTGTCACTGGATGATAACCATATCTTATCAAGTTGGGCATTTCTATCTTCAAATCCTTTTAGTTTATCTTTACCATATCTATCTCGTAGTAAGTTATTTTCCCACCAGGATAAATTAATTTGATATTCTCGCATCAACTTTTCTTCTGTTTTCAAATTGTCGTTTCCTTCTAACAATATGTTATAGTTCGCTTTTTTACTTGTTGTCAAAAGCAAGGGTTTTACGAAGGCTTCCAGTGGGGACACCCATCTTGGCGTTCATTCTCCTAACATGGCAGTTACACTTAATCACTTCAGTAAGTATGACATACAGAGTAATCGGTTTTAGTGTAAATACTCACTTCTTCATAAGAGGTAAGGAGGTGAATAGTCTTCACTTTACATGGTCCTTTAACCAGCATTTCACAGAATCTCAAGAAGTTGTACAACTGTAAGCAATTCAATATGGTTAATTTTTCCATTGGAAAAGAGCAAACTTTTGGGCTGCGGAAATCAACAATGTTTTTACCTGATGAACTTGCCTAATATAAGGGTCCTCAACCCAAACCTCTGTAACAGTTTCATTAAGATACTCTTGGAACAGCTTTTCGTAGCTGAAACCTTTTGTGTTTTCTTCAATCTTAATTTGTTTGTGGTATTTTCCATCTAAAAAACAAGAAAACATCTGCAATGGTGTCTTGAAAGAGGCATACTGCAATTCCAATGAAGTCTGTAAATGGCGCCTTCTAGGGCTATATTGAAGAACCTTACATTAAGCTTCATACCTTCTTTTTCTCTCTGAAGACACTTCTTGATAGCTTCAGCTCTGCTCACGTATTCTGATATTTTTGCTCGGTAATGAGCCTTTTTGGTCTTATCCTTTGTATCTGCAAATAGACAAGGACCATGAAAGAACAATTCCATTACCTTAGTCATTCCCTTTAAATGTACAAACTGCATACATACAGTAATGGTGTTGACTGTGGTGCAAATGTCTCTGTGTAGTGCAGCAGCAACCACCAGCTCAACTAAAGTTAAAAGGAAAAGCAGTCTAGTGGCACAAGATTTTGTGGTAGTTATTTAACAGGGACTCCTCTGCCTTTAACATTTTGGCAGGTCTCCACATGTGAGTAGACAACTTCACAAAACTACATATTTGGGGACCTTTTAAGATGGAGCGCTAGACAGTGCATTTGCTGAACCTTCTAGAAGGTTGTTGGGCGAGGTTAATGCAAGTGTGGTTACACTGATATATTTTTTTTAAGGTCTAGAGGGGTACTAGAAAATTACAGGCCAGTTAGCCAAGCAACTGGCCCTGGCAAACTAGTAAAACTGTCGTCAAAGACATAATTATTAGACAAAGTTTGCTGAAAGAGAACCAGCATGGCTTCTGCAAAGTAAATTCCTGCCTCACCAACCTTTTGGAGTTCTTTGAGAAAGTGAACAAGCATGTAGATAACGTTAACCTGGCAGACATTATGTACTTGGATTTTCAAGTACCTTTATGCAAGAGGCCACACCAAAGACTCCTGAGTACATTTAGCATTCATGGGGTAAGAGAATGGGCCCTCTTATGGATTAAAACTGGTTAAATGACAGATGTTGTGAGCAGGAATAGGTGAACAGCTCTTGCATTGGAGGGAAGTAAGCAGTATGGTCCCACAAGGATCAGTATTGGGCTGGTGCTATTTAATGTGTTCATAAGTGGTCTAGAACTGAGAGTGAGCAGTGTAGTTGCCAAGTTTGCCAATGACATCAAATGATTCAGGATGCTGAAAATCAAGGCCAACTATGAGGAGCTCTAGGAGAATCTCCACAAATTCAGTGAGCGGACAAGAATGCAGAAAAGAAAGTTCAATGTAAATAACTGTAAGGTGATGCACATGGGAACAAAAATCCTAACTTCATATATATGCTAATGGGGTCTGAACTTGCTGAGACTGAGAGGGGAAAAGACTTTAGGGTCATAGCAGGTAGGTCAATGAAAGTGTCAACCCACTGTGCTGCAGTCGTGAAAAAGGCAAACTTTACGCTGAGTTAAGACGCTGAACTGCAGGCTGTGGAAGGTCAGTAGTTCAGCAGTTCGAGACCCGGGTGCCGCATGATGGAGTGAGCTCCCATCTCTAGTTCCAGCTCCTGCCAACCTAGCAGTTCGAAAGCAAGAAATTGCAAGTAGATAAATAGGTACCACTTCGGTGGGAAGGTAACAGCGTTCCGTGCACCTTGGCGTCTAGTCATGCCGGCCACATAACCACGGAAACGTCTTCGGACAGCGCTGGTTCTTCGGCTTTGAAACGGAGATGAGCACCGCAACCCTAGAGTCAGGTTCGACTGGCTTTCGAGCAAGGGAATCTTTACCTTTACTATGCTGAGATTAGGAAAGGTACTGAAAATAAAACAGCCCATATTTTAATGCCCTTGTATAGATCTATGGTGTGGCCTCATTTGTAATACTGTGTGCAGTTCTAGTCACTTATCTCAGAAATGGCACTGCAAAGCTGGAAAAAGAACTGAAGGCAAGCAAGATGATTAGGGTATTGGAGCACCTTCCCTATGACAAATATGTGACTTTTCAGTTTAGAAAAGAGACTAAGGGGAACAAGATAGAGGTTTATACAATGATACACAGGGTAGAGAGAGTGGACAGAGATAACTTTTTCTCCCTCTCCCCAAATCCTAGAATTCAAGGGCACCCAATGAAGGTGATAGACAGTAGATTTAGGATGGATAAAAGGAAACACTCCTTTACTCAGTGATTAAAATGTGGAATTCTGAGAAAATACAGAAGAGGAAGAAGAGGAAGAGGAGGAAGAAGAGGAAGAGGAGGAAGAGGAAGAGGAGGAAGAGGAGGAAGAGGAGGAAGAGGAGGAGGAGATTGGATTTATACCCCGCCCTTCACTCGGAGTCTCAGAGCGGCTTACAAACTCCTTTCCCTTCCCCTCCCCACAACAGACACTCTGTGAGGTGGGTGGGGCTGAGAGAATTATGACACAAACTGCTCTTTTTCAAGGACAGCTGTGCCAGAGCTTGTGACTGACCCAAGGTCACATCAGCAGGTGCAAGTGGAGGAGTGGGGAATCAAACCCGGTTCTCCCAGATTAGACTCCGCACACTTAACCACGTATTTTACAAAACTAGGATTTCAGTGTAGAGAATTTACAGGAAGTATTTTAACTCTTGTGTCGTAACTTGGGTGGGGCGCCATGGTGCCAGCACCGGAGGTAAGGAGTCTTGGGGTGATACTGGATTCCTCACTTACTATGGGGGCCCAGGTCACTTTGGAGGCCCAGGTCAGTTCAGCTGCCAGATCAGACTTTTATCACCTTCGGCTAATCAGGCAACTAGTTCCCTACCTTGCTCACCAGGACTTAGCTACAGTGATCCATGCAATGGTCACTTCCAGCCTAGACTACTGTAACTCGCTCTATGCAGGGCTACCCTTGAGCCTGATCCAGAAATTGCAGCTTGTGCAGAATGTGGCAGCAAGCTTGTTGATGGTGACGCCTGCATGTTGCGCCAACTTCACTGGCTGCCGATCGAATACTGGATCCGGTTCAAGGTTATGGTTTTGACCTTCAAAGCCCTGGGACCCATCATACCTGTGGGACCACCTCTCCCCCATGAGCCCTGGAGAGCTTTGCGCTCTTCTGATCAACATCTCCTGGTGGTCCCTGGCCTGAGGGACATCTGCTTAGCCTCAACCAGGGAGAGGGCTTTTTCAGTCCTACCCCTGGCCTGGTGGAACATGCTCCCGCTCGAAATCAGGGTCCTCTAGGACCTAGCACAGTTCTGCAGGGCCTATAAAACGGAGCTGTTCTGCCAGGCCTTCAGTTCAGGTGGCAGGCGTTCAACCTATTCTGGCCCCCTGTCCTGTCCACAGCACTGTCTTTGACTCCCCCCCCCCCCCCCCGGGCCCCC